>NW_027552550.1:0-74440 GCF_045843805.1 Urocitellus parryii | reverse complement strand
CTCAAGCGGTAGCGCGCTCGCCTGGCATGCGTGCGGCCCGGGTTCGATCCTCAGCACCACAAACAAACAAAGGTGTTGTGTCCGCCAAGAACTAAAAATAAATAAATATTTAAAAAAAAAAGAGAGTCTCCTCTACAAACTTCAAAAATATTTATTTATTTTCTGCATTGATCTCTTTTTTGTATGGTATATAATAGTAGTCAGATTTCATCCGATTGCATTTGTATATTTAACTTCCACACATGGTGTAATATAAAGTTGATCGGTAGTAGGTTTGTTTCCAATACAATTTCCATGTCTATGTGACTATGTTTCAGGATTAATTCTAATTTTCTGTGAATATTTTTGTATTATAAAAAGCTGCCTTGATTACTGTAGCTTAAAAAGTGTTCATAAAAACTTTTGGTATGCTGCCGGTGAGGAGCTGAAGGAGGCCCGCATGCGGATCGAGTCCCCCAGCTACCAGATCTCCAGCCTCCAGAAGCAGGCCAGTGCTGCTGAGGACCGCATCCGAGAGCTGGAAGGGGCCAGGACTGAGGAGCGGGAGAAGTTCCGGAAGACGCTGGACGCCAAGGAGCAGGAGATGATGGAGATGCGTGATGTGATGCAGCAACAGCTGGCCGAGTACCAGGAGTTGCTGGACGTCCAGTTGACCTTGGACATGGAGATCAGCGCCTACCGCAAGCTCCTAGAGGGCGAGGAGGAGAGGCTGAAGCTGGCTCCCAGCCCCTCCTCACGGGTCACCATCTCACGGGCCACCTGGAGCAGCAGCAGCAGCAGCATGTCCAGAGCTGGGCGTTCAAGCCGAAGCAAGCGGCTGCGTCTGGAGGCGGAGGAGCCCCCAGGCAGCGGCTCAAGTGGCATTGGCTCGGGCAGCATTGGCTCGGGCAGCAGCAGCAGCAGCTTCCTCCTGGCCCAGCAGGCCTCGGCCACCTGCAGCGTCAGCACGGAGGAGACTGACCTGGAGGGCAGGTTCCTGCGGCTCAAGAAGGACTCAGACAAGGATCAGTCCCTGGGGAACTGGAGGATTAAGAGGCAGGTCCTGGAGGGCGATGAGATCGCCTGTAAGTTCACACCCAAGTACGTCCTGCGGGCCGGCCAGACAGTCACGGTGTGGGCAGCTGGTGCCGGGGTGGCCCACAGCCCCCCGCCACCCTGGTGTGGAAGAGCCAGAGCAGCTGGGGCTCGGGCGAAAGTTTCCGCACTGTGCTGGTCCACGCCGATGGAGAGGAAGTGGCCACAGGAGCAGTGAAGCAGTCTTCTGTGGTGCGGGAGAAGGAGAACCGGGAGGATCTTTTCCACCAGCAGGGGGACCCACGGACCACCTCGAGGGGCTGCTGCCTGATGTAACCGAGCACTCGGCATCTACACACTGTTCCTCACCCAGAGCCACTGAAAACTATTTTTCTAAAATCGGAAAAAAAAAAAAAAAAAAAACTTTTGGTATCTAATGATTCACTTCTCAAAAATATTTCTGCCTTATTCAACATGCCAATGCTAAAATTTTTAAAACGTCTTACTAATTTAGATACACACACACATAAACACATAGCACACACACAGACACAAGCACATACACACACACACACTCACACACACACTCTGGAGATTTTTGTTTACTACTAAAATGAATCTACAGGTAACTTTGTTGAAAGTGAACAGTTTTGCCACACTGACTCTTCTAATTCATGAGCAAGGATCTGACCATATTTATTTAGGCTTTTAAATATTTCTTTGAAAATGTTTCAGAGTTTCTGTGTAGAGTATTAAATATTTTGTTTGACTTAGCAGTAGGACTTTTGTGGAACCTGTGTTTATTAAAATTTATCTTTACACACAAAACCAAAATAATTGTATTTAATGCAAATTCAGAAAACATACTAAAACAAAACTTATTTGTCCTTGACAACCTGAGGTTCAGTGTGGACTTTGTCAATACAACACTAAAGACCTGACCCAAGAAAAATTAATTGATAACTAGATTTATTTACATACTGTCTATGGTTTATTGAATTCTACAATGGTAGAATCAAATAATGTGAGATAAATCTACCCACCATGCCTACCACAAAGATTAAAATATTTACTTTTCAGAAAACAATTTGAAAATCTCTCCATTAAAACAATGATATTATTTTCAGAGTGAGCATTTACTGAAAAAGAAAGAAAGAAATACAGAAAGAAAGAAAGAAAAATAAAGAAAGAAAGAAAGAAAGAAAAAAGAAAGAAAGAAAGAAAAATTTACTTTAATTCCACGTTTTCACTCAATATGTTACATTAAAATTTTATTTATTACTCCTTCAGGTATGTTCACGAAGAAGAAGAAGAAGAAGAAGAAGAAGAAGAAGAAGAAGAAGAAGAAGAAGAAGAAGAAGAAGAAGAGAAGAAGAAGAAGAAGAAGAAGAAGAAAAAGAAGAAGAAGAAGAAAGAGAGAGAGAGAGAGAGAGAGAGAGAGTAAATAAAATGACAAATTTGTGAAACATATTCCCTGTATTCCCTGTTTAATGGATTGTTTTTTTATGTGGAATCAGAGTACATATACCATGAAAAAACTTTGTGTAAAGTACCTAATACAAAAAATGGTTTTAAGTAAAATGTCTTAAGAATCAATTTTAAAAAGGAGTTTATTTTAGTGAATACTTTTAATTTTAATGTAATCTAATTTATGGAAATCATCTTCTTGATTTTAAAATAGAACACTCTAAGAAAGTGAGGTACGCAGATGACAAAAACATTAAGAGAGTCTCCTCTGTTTGGCTGGGGATGTGGCTCAAGCGGTAGCGCGCTCGCCTGGCATGCGTGCGGCCCGGGTTCGATCCTCAGCACCACAAACAAACAAAGGTGTTGTGTCCGCCAAGAACTAAAAATAAATAAATATTTAAAAAAAAAAGAGAGTCTCCTCTACAAACTTCAAAAATATTTATTTATTTTCTGCATTGATCTCTTTTTTGTATGGTATATAATAGTAGTCAGATTTCATCCGATTGCATTTGTATATTTAACTTCCACACATGGTGTAATATAAAGTTGATCGGTAGTAGGTTTGTTTCCAATACAATTTCCATGTCTATGTGACTATGTTTCAGGATTAATTCTAATTTTCTGTGAATATTTTTGTATTATAAAAAGCTGCCTTGATTACTGTAGCTTAAAAAGTGTTCATAAAAACTTTTGGTATGCTGCCGGTGAGGAGCTGAAGGAGGCCCGCATGCGGATCGAGTCCCCCAGCTACCAGATCTCCAGCCTCCAGAAGCAGGCCAGTGCTGCTGAGGACCGCATCCGAGAGCTGGAAGGGGCCAGGACTGAGGAGCGGGAGAAGTTCCGGAAGACGCTGGACGCCAAGGAGCAGGAGATGATGGAGATGCGTGATGTGATGCAGCAACAGCTGGCCGAGTACCAGGAGTTGCTGGACGTCCAGTTGACCTTGGACATGGAGATCAGCGCCTACCGCAAGCTCCTAGAGGGCGAGGAGGAGAGGCTGAAGCTGGCTCCCAGCCCCTCCTCACGGGTCACCATCTCACGGGCCACCTGGAGCAGCAGCAGCAGCAGCATGTCCAGAGCTGGGCGTTCAAGCCGAAGCAAGCGGCTGCGTCTGGAGGCGGAGGAGCCCCCAGGCAGCGGCTCAAGTGGCATTGGCTCGGGCAGCATTGGCTCGGGCAGCAGCAGCAGCAGCTTCCTCCTGGCCCAGCAGGCCTCGGCCACCTGCAGCGTCAGCACGGAGGAGACTGACCTGGAGGGCAGGTTCCTGCGGCTCAAGAAGGACTCAGACAAGGATCAGTCCCTGGGGAACTGGAGGATTAAGAGGCAGGTCCTGGAGGGCGATGAGATCGCCTGTAAGTTCACACCCAAGTACGTCCTGCGGGCCGGCCAGACAGTCACGGTGTGGGCAGCTGGTGCCGGGGTGGCCCACAGCCCCCCGCCACCCTGGTGTGGAAGAGCCAGAGCAGCTGGGGCTCGGGCGAAAGTTTCCGCACTGTGCTGGTCCACGCCGATGGAGAGGAAGTGGCCACAGGAGCAGTGAAGCAGTCTTCTGTGGTGCGGGAGAAGGAGAACCGGGAGGATCTTTTCCACCAGCAGGGGGACCCACGGACCACCTCGAGGGGCTGCTGCCTGATGTAACCGAGCACTCGGCATCTACACACTGTTCCTCACCCAGAGCCACTGAAAACTATTTTTCTAAAATCGGAAAAAAAAAAAAAAAACTTTTGGTATCTAATGATTCACTTCTCAAAAATATTTCTGCCTTATTCAACATGCCAATGCTAAAATTTTTAAAACGTCTTACTAATTTAGATACACACACACATAAACACATAGCACACACACAGACACAAGCACATACACACACACACACTCACACACACACTCTGGAGATTTTTGTTTACTACTAAAATGAATCTACAGGTAACTTTGTTGAAAGTGAACAGTTTTGCCACACTGACTCTTCTAATTCATGAGCAAGGATCTGACCATATTTATTTAGGCTTTTAAATATTTCTTTGAAAATGTTTCAGAGTTTCTGTGTAGAGTATTAAATATTTTGTTTGACTTAGCAGTAGGACTTTTGTGGAACCTGTGTTTATTAAAATTTATCTTTACACACAAAACCAAAATAATTGTATTTAATGCAAATTCAGAAAACATACTAAAACAAAACTTATTTGTCCTTGACAACCTGAGGTTCAGTGTGGACTTTGTCAATACAACACTAAAGACCTGACCCAAGAAAAATTAATTGATAACTAGATTTATTTACATACTGTCTATGGTTTATTGAATTCTACAATGGTAGAATCAAATAATGTGAGATAAATCTACCCACCATGCCTACCACAAAGATTAAAATATTTACTTTTCAGAAAACAATTTGAAAATCTCTCCATTAAAACAATGATATTATTTTCAGAGTGAGCATTTACTGAAAAAGAAAGAAAGAAATACAGAAAGAAAGAAAGAAAAATAAAGAAAGAAAGAAAGAAAGAAAAAAGAAAGAAAGAAAGAAAAATTTACTTTAATTCCACGTTTTCACTCAATATGTTACATTAAAATTTTATTTATTACTCCTTCAGGTATGTTCACGAAGAAGAAGAAGAAGAAGAAGAAGAAGAAGAAGAAGAAGAAGAAGAAGAAGAAGAAGAAAAAAGAAGAAGAAGAAGAAAGAGAGAGAGAGAGAGAGAGAGAGAGAGTAAATAAAATGACAAATTTGTGAAACATATTCCCTGTATTCCCTGTTTAATGGATTGTTTTTTTATGTGGAATCAGAGTACATATACCATGAAAAAACTTTGTGTAAAGTACCTAATACAAAAATGGTTTTAAGTAAAATGTCTTAAGAATCAATTTTAAAAAGGAGTTTATTTTAGTGAATACTTTTAATTTTAATGTAATCTAATTTATGGAAATCATCTTCTTGATTTGAAAATAGAACACTCTAAGAAAGTGAGGTACGCAGATGACAAAAACATTAAGAGAGTCTCCTCTGTTTGGCTGGGGATGTGGCTCAAGCGGTAGCGCGCTCGCCTGGCATGCGTGCGGCCCGGGTTCGATCCTCAGCACCACAAACAAACAAAGGTGTTGTGTCCGCCAAGAACTAAAAATAAATAAATATTTAAAAAAAAAAGAGAGTCTCCTCTACAAACTTCAAAAATATTTATTTATTTTCTGCATTGATCTCTTTTTTGTATGATATATAATAGTAGTCAGATTTCATCCGATTGCATTTGTATATTTAACTTCCACACATGGTGTAATATAAAGTTGATCGGTAGTAGGTTTGTTTCCAATACAATTTCCATGTCTATGTGACTATGTTTCAGGATTAATTCTAATTTTCTGTGAATATTTTTGTATTATAAAAAGCTGCCTTGATTACTGTAGCTTAAAAAGTGTTCATAAAAACTTTTGGTATGCTGCCGGTGAGGAGCTGAAGGAGGCCCGCATGCGGATCGAGTCCCCCAGCTACCAGATCTCCAGCCTCCAGAAGCAGGCCAGTGCTGCTGAGGACCGCATCCGAGAGCTGGAAGGGGCCAGGACTGAGGAGCGGGAGAAGTTCCGGAAGACGCTGGACGCCAAGGAGCAGGAGATGATGGAGATGCGTGATGTGATGCAGCAACAGCTGGCCGAGTACCAGGAGTTGCTGGACGTCCAGTTGACCTTGGACATGGAGATCAGCGCCTACCGCAAGCTCCTAGAGGGCGAGGAGGAGAGGCTGAGCTGGCTCCCAGCCCCTCCTCACGGGTCACCATCTCACGGGCCACCTGGAGCAGCAGCAGCAGCAGCATGTCCAGAGCTGGGCGTTCAAGCCGAAGCAAGCGGCTGCGTCTGGAGGCGGAGGAGCCCCCAGGCAGCGGCTCAAGTGGCATTGGCTCGGGCAGCATTGGCTCGGGCAGCAGCAGCAGCAGCTTCCTCCTGGCCCAGCAGGCCTCGGCCACCTGCAGCGTCAGCACGGAGGAGACTGACCTGGAGGGCAGGTTCCTGCGGCTCAAGAAGGACTCAGACAAGGATCAGTCCCTGGGGAACTGGAGGATTAAGAGGCAGGTCCTGGAGGGCGATGAGATCGCCTGTAAGTTCACACCCAAGTACGTCCTGCGGGCCGGCCAGACAGTCACGGTGTGGGCAGCTGGTGCCGGGTGGCCCACAGCCCCCCGCCACCCTGGTGTGGAAGAGCCAGAGCAGCTGGGGCTCGGGCGAAAGTTTCCGCACTGTGCTGGTCCACGCCGATGGAGAGGAAGTGGCCACAGGAGCAGTGAAGCAGTCTTCTGTGGTGCGGGAGAAGGAGAACCGGGAGGATCTTTTCCACCAGCAGGGGGACCCACGGACCACCTCGAGGGGCTGCTGCCTGATGTAACCGAGCACTCGGCATCTACACACTGTTCCTCACCCAGAGCCACTGAAAACTATTTTTCTCAAATCGGAAAAAAAAAAAAAAAAAAACTTTTGGTATCTAATGATTCACTTCTCAAAAATATTTCTGCCTTATTCAACATGCCAATGCTAAAATTTTTAAAACGTCTTACTAATTTAGATACACACACACATAAACACATAGCACACACACAGACACAAGCACATACACACACACACACTCACACACACACTCTGGAGATTTTTGTTTACTACTAAAATGAATCTACAGGTAACTTTGTTGAAAGTGAACAGTTTTGCCACACTGACTCTTCTAATTCATGAGCAAGGATCTGACCATATTTATTTAGGCTTTTAAATATTTCTTTGAAAATGTTTCAGAGTTTCTGTGTAGAGTATTAAATATTTTGTTTGACTTAGCAGTAGGACTTTTGTGGAACCTGTGTTTATTAAAATTTATCTTTACACACAAAACCAAAATAATTGTATTTAATGCAAATTCAGAAAACATACTAAAACAAAACTTATTTGTCCTTGACAACCTGAGGTTCAGTGTGGACTTTGTCAATACAACACTAAAGACCTGACCCAAGAAAAATTAATTGATAACTAGATTTATTTACATACTGTCTATGGTTTATTGAATTCTACAATGGTAGAATCAATAATGTGAGATAAATCTACCCACCATGCCTACCACAAAGATTAAAATATTTACTTTTCAGAAAACAATTTGAAAATCTCTCCATTAAAACAATGATATTATTTTCAGAGTGAGCATTTACTGAAAAAGAAAGAAAGAAAATACAGAAAGAAAGAAAGAAAAATAAAGAAAAGAAAGAAAGAAAGAAAAAAGAAAGAAAGAAAGAAAAAATTTACTTTAATTCCACGTTTTCACTCAATATGTTACATTAAAATTTTATTTATTACTCCTTCAGGTATGTTCACGAAGAAGAAGAAGAAGAAGAAGAAGAAGAAGAAGAAGAAGAAGAAGAAGAAGAAGAAGCAGAAGAAGAAGAAGAAGAAGAAGAAGAAGAAAAAGAAGAAGAAGAAGAAAGAGAGAGAGAGAGAGAGAGAGAGAGAGTAAATAAAATGACAAATTTGTGAAACATATTCCCTGTATTCCCTGTTTAATGGATTGTTTTTTTTATGTGGAATCAGAGTACATATACCATGAAAAAACTTTGTGTAAAGTACCTAATACAAAAAATGGTTTTAAGTAAAATGTCTTAAGAATCAATTTTAAAAAGGAGTTTATTTTAGTGAATACTTTTAATTTTAATGTAATCTAATTTATGGAAATCATCTTCTTGATTTTAAAATAGAACACTCTAAGAAAGTGAGGTACGCAGATGACAAAAACATTAAGAGAGTCTCCTCTGTTTGGCTGGGGGATGTGGCTCAAGCGGTAGCGCGCTCGCCTGGCATGCGTGCGGCCCGGGTTCGATCCTCAGCACCACAAACAAACAAAGGTGTTGTGTCCGCCAAGAACTAAAAATAAATAAATATTTAAAAAAAAAAGAGAGTCTCCTCTACAAACTTCAAAAATATTTATTTATTTTCTGCATTGATCTCTTTTTTGTATGATATATAATAGTAGTCAGATTTCATCCGATTGCATTTGTATATTTAACTTCCACACATGGTGTAATATAAAGTTGATCGGTAGTAGGTTTGTTTTCCAATACAATTTCCATGTCTATGTGACTATGTTTCAGGATTAATTCTAATTTTCTGTGAATATTTTTGTATTATAAAAAGCTGCCTTGATTACTGTAGCTTAAAAAGTGTTCATAAAAACTTTTGGTATGCTGCCGGTGAGGAGCTGAAGGAGGCCCGCATGCGGATCGAGTCCCCCAGCTACCAGATCTCCAGCCTCCAGAAGCAGGCCAGTGCTGCTGAGGACCGCATCCGAGAGCTGGAAGGGGCCAGGACTGAGGAGCGGGAGAAGTTCCGGAAGACGCTGGACGCCAAGGAGCAGGAGATGATGGAGATGCGTGATGTGATGCAGCAACAGCTGGCCGAGTACCAGGAGTTGCTGGACGTCCAGTTGACCTTGGACATGGAGATCAGCGCCTACCGCAAGCTCCTAGAGGGCGAGGAGGAGAGGCTGAAGCTGGCTCCCAGCCCCTCCTCACGGGTCACCATCTCACGGGCCACCTGGAGCAGCAGCAGCAGCAGCATGTCCAGAGCTGGGCGTTCAAGCCGAAGCAAGCGGCTGCGTCTGGAGGCGGAGGAGCCCCCAGGCAGCGGCTCAAGTGGCATTGGCTCGGGCAGCATTGGCTCGGGCAGCAGCAGCAGCAGCTTCCTCCTGGCCCAGCAGGCCTCGGCCACCTGCAGCGTCAGCACGGAGGAGACTGACCTGGAGGGCAGGTTCCTGCGGCTCAAGAAGGACTCAGACAAGGATCAGTCCCTGGGGAACTGGAGGATTAAGAGGCAGGTCCTGGAGGGCGATGAGATCGCCTGTAAGTTCACACCCAAGTACGTCCTGCGGGCCGGCCAGACAGTCACGGTGTGGGCAGCTGGTGCCGGGGTGGCCCACAGCCCCCCGCCACCCTGGTGTGGAAGAGCCAGAGCAGCTGGGGCTCGGGCGAAAGTTTCCGCACTGTGCTGGTCCACGCCGATGGAGAGGAAGTGGCCACAGGAGCAGTGAAGCAGTCTTCTGTGGTGCGGGAGAAGGAGAACCGGGAGGATCTTTTCCACCAGCAGGGGGACCCACGGACCACCTCGAGGGGCTGCTGCCTGATGTAACCGAGCACTCGGCATCTACACACTGTTCCTCACCCAGAGCCACTGAAAACTATTTTTCTAAAATCGGAAAAAAAAAAAAAAAAAAAAACTTTTGGTATCTAATGATTCACTTCTCAAAAATATTTCTGCCTTATTCAACATGCCAATGCTAAAATTTTTAAAACGTCTTACTAATTTAGATACACACACACATAAACACATAGCACACACACAGACACAAGCACATACACACACACACACTCACACACACACTCTGGAGATTTTTGTTTACTACTAAAATGAATCTACAGGTAACTTTGTTGAAAGTGAACAGTTTTGCCACACTGACTCTTCTAATTCATGAGCAAGGATCTGACCATATTTATTTAGGCTTTTAAATATTTCTTTGAAAATGTTTCAGAGTTTCTGTGTAGAGTATTAAATATTTTGTTTGACTTAGCAGTAGGACTTTTGTGGAACCTGTGTTTATTAAAATTTATCTTTACACACAAAACCAAAATAATTGTATTTAATGCAAATTCAGAAAACATACTAAAACAAAACTTATTTGTCCTTGACAACCTGAGGTTCAGTGTGGACTTTGTCAATACAACACTAAAGACCTGACCCAAGAAAAATTAATTGATAACTAGATTTATTTACATACTGTCTATGGTTTATTGAATTCTACAATGGTAGAATCAAATAATGTGAGATAAATCTACCCACCATGCCTACCACAAAGATTAAAATATTTACTTTTCAGAAAACAATTTGAAAATCTCTCCATTAAAACAATGATATTATTTTCAGAGTGAGCATTTACTGAAAAAGAAAGAAAGAAATACAGAAAGAAAGAAAGAAAAATAAAGAAAGAAAGAAAGAAAGAAAAAAGAAAGAAAGAAAGAAAAATTTACTTTAATTCCACGTTTTCACTCAATATGTTACATTAAAATTTTATTTATTACTCCTTCAGGTATGTTCACGAAGAAGAAGAAGAAGAAGAAGAAGAAGAAGAAGAAGAAGAAGAAGAAGAAGAAGAAGAAGAAGAAGAAGAAGCAGAAGAAGAAGAAGAAGAAGAAGAAGAAGAAAAAGAAGAAGAAGAAGAAAGAGAGAGAGAGAGAGAGAGAGAGAGAGTAAATAAAATGACAAATTTGTGAAACATATTCCCTGTATTCCCTGTTTAATGGATTGTTTTTTTATGTGGAATCAGAGTACATATACCATGAAAAAACTTTGTGTAAAGTACCTAATACAAAAAATGGTTTTAAGTAAAATGTCTTAAGAATCAATTTTAAAAAGGAGTTTATTTTAGTGAATACTTTTAATTTTAATGTAATCTAATTTATGGAAATCATCTTCTTGATTTGAAAATAGAACACTCTAAGAAAGTGAGGTACGCAGATGACAAAAACATTAAGAGAGTCTCCTCTGTTTGGCTGGGGATGTGGCTCAAGCGGTAGCGCGCTCGCCTGGCATGCGTGCGGCCCGGGTTCGATCCTCAGCACCACAAACAAACAAAGGTGTTGTGTCCGCCAAGAACTAAAAATAAGTAAATATTTAAAAAAAAAAGAGAGTCTCCTCTACAAACTTCAAAAATATTTATTTATTTTCTGCATTGATCTCTTTTTTGTATGATATATAATAGTAGTCAGATTTCATCCGATTGCATTTGTATATTTAACTTCCACACATGGTGTAATATAAAGTTGATCGGTAGTAGGTTTGTTTCCAATACAATTTCCATGTCTATGTGACTATGTTTCAGGATTAATTCTAATTTTCTGTGAATATTTTTGTATTATAAAAAGCTGCCTTGATTACTGTAGCTTAAAAAGTGTTCATAAAAACTTTTGGTATGCTGCCGGTGAGGAGCTGAAGGAGGCCCGCATGCGGATCGAGTCCCCCAGCTACCAGATCTCCAGCCTCCAGAAGCAGGCCAGTGCTGCTGAGGACCGCATCCGAGAGCTGGAAGGGGCCAGGACTGAGGAGCGGGAGAAGTTCCGGAAGACGCTGGACGCCAAGGAGCAGGAGATGATGGAGATGCGTGATGTGATGCAGCAACAGCTGGCCGAGTACCAGGAGTTGCTGGACGTCCAGTTGACCTTGGACATGGAGATCAGCGCCTACCGCAAGCTCCTAGAGGGCGAGGAGGAGAGGCTGAAGCTGGCTCCCAGCCCCTCCTCACGGGTCACCATCTCACGGGCCACCTGGAGCAGCAGCAGCAGCAGCATGTCCAGAGCTGGGCGTTCAAGCCGAAGCAAGCGGCTGCGTCTGGAGGCGGAGGAGCCCCCAGGCAGCGGCTCAAGTGGCATTGGCTCGGGCAGCATTGGCTCGGGCAGCAGCAGCAGCAGCTTCCTCCTGGCCCAGCAGGCCTCGGCCACCTGCAGCGTCAGCACGGAGGAGACTGACCTGGAGGGCAGGTTCCTGCGGCTCAAGAAGGACTCAGACAAGGATCAGTCCCTGGGGAACTGGAGGATTAAGAGGCAGGTCCTGGAGGGCGATGAGATCGCCTGTAAGTTCACACCCAAGTACGTCCTGCGGGCCGGCCAGACAGTCACGGTGTGGGCAGCTGGTGCCGGGGTGGCCCACAGCCCCCCGCCACCCTGGTGTGGAAGAGCCAGAGCAGCTGGGGCTCGGGCGAAAGTTTCCGCACTGTGCTGGTCCACGCCGATGGAGAGGAAGTGGCCACAGGAGCAGTGAAGCAGTCTTCTGTGGTGCGGGAGAAGGAGAACCGGGAGGATCTTTTCCACCAGCAGGGGGACCCACGGACCACCTCGAGGGGCTGCTGCCTGATGTAACCGAGCACTCGGCATCTACACACTGTTCCTCACCCAGAGCCACTGAAAACTATTTTTCTAAAATCGGAAAAAAAAAAAAAAAACTTTTGGTATCTAATGATTCACTTCTCAAAAATATTTCTGCCTTATTCAACATGCCAATGCTAAAATTTTTAAAACGTCTTACTAATTTAGATACACACACACATAAACACATAGCACACACACAGACACAAGCACATACACACACACACACTCACACACACACTCTGGAGATTTTTGTTTACTACTAAAATGAATCTACAGGTAACTTTGTTGAAAGTGAACAGTTTTGCCACACTGACTCTTCTAATTCATGAGCAAGGATCTGACCATATTTATTTAGGCTTTTAAATATTTCTTTGAAAATGTTTCAGAGTTTCTGTGTAGAGTATTAAATATTTTGTTTGACTTAGCAGTAGGACTTTTGTGGAACCTGTGTTTATTAAAATTTATCTTTACACACAAAACCAAAATAATTGTATTTAATGCAAATTCAGAAAACATACTAAAACAAAACTTATTTGTCCTTGACAACCTGAGGTTCAGTGTGGACTTTGTCAATACAACACTAAAGACCTGACCCAAGAAAAATTAATTGATAACTAGATTTATTTACATACTGTCTATGGTTTATTGAATTCTACAATGGTAGAATCAAATAATGTGAGATAAATCTACCCACCATGCCTACCACAAAGATTAAAATATTTACTTTTCAGAAAACAATTTGAAAATCTCTCCATTAAAACAATGATATTATTTTCAGAGTGAGCATTTACTGAAAAAGAAAGAAAGAAATACAGAAAGAAAGAAAGAAAAATAAAGAAAGAAAGAAAGAAAGAAAAAAGAAAGAAAGAAAGAAAAATTTACTTTAATTCCACGTTTTCACTCAATATGTTACATTAAAATTTTATTTATTACTCCTTCAGGTATGTTCACGAAGAAGAAGAAGAAGAAGAAGAAGAAGAAGAAGAAGAAGAAGAAGAAGAAGAAGAAGAAGAAGAAGCAGAAGAAGAAGAAGAAGAAGAAGAAGAAGAAAAAGAAGAAGAAGAAGAAAGAGATAGAGAGAGAGAGAGAGAGAGAGAGAGTAAATAAAATGACAAATTTGTGAAACATATTCCCTGTATTCCCTGTTTAATGGATTGTTTTTTTATGTGGAATCAGAGTACATATACCATGAAAAAACTTTGTGTAAAGTACCTAATACAAAAAATGGTTTTAAGTAAAATGTCTTAAGAATCAATTTTAAAAAGGAGTTTATTTTAGTGAATACTTTTAATTTTAATGTAATCTAATTTATGGAAATCATCTTCTTGATTTGAAAATAGAACACTCTAAGAAAGTGAGGTACGCAGATGACAAAAACATTAAGAGAGTCTCCTCTGTTTGGCTGGGGATGTGGCTCAAGCGGTAGCGCGCTCGCCTGGCATGCGTGCGGCCCGGGTTCGATCCTCAGCACCACAAACAAACAAAGGTGTTGTGTCCGCCAAGAACTAAAAATAAGTAAATATTTAAAAAAAAAGAGAGTCTCCTCTACAAACTTCAAAAATATTTATTTATTTTCTGCATTGATCTCTTTTTTGTATGATATATAATAGTAGTCAGATTTCATCCGATTGCATTTGTATATTTAACTTCCACACATGGTGTAATATAAAGTTGATCGGTAGTAGGTTTGTTTCCAATACAATTTCCATGTCTATGTGACTATGTTTCAGGATTAATTCTAATTTTCTGTGAATATTTTTGTATTATAAAAAGCTGCCTTGATTACTGTAGCTTAAAAAGTGTTCATAAAAACTTTTGGTATGCTGCCGGTGAGGAGCTGAAGGAGGCCCGCATGCGGATCGAGTCCCCCAGCTACCAGATCTCCAGCCTCCAGAAGCAGGCCAGTGCTGCTGAGGACCGCATCCGAGAGCTGGAAGGGGCCAGGACTGAGGAGCGGGAGAAGTTCCGGAAGACGCTGGACGCCAAGGAGCAGGAGATGATGGAGATGCGTGATGTGATGCAGCAACAGCTGGCCGAGTACCAGGAGTTGCTGGACGTCCAGTTGACCTTGGACATGGAGATCAGCGCCTACCGCAAGCTCCTAGAGGGCGAGGAGGAGAGGCTGAAGCTGGCTCCCAGCCCCTCCTCACGGGTCACCATCTCACGGGCCACCTGGAGCAGCAGCAGCAGCAGCATGTCCAGAGCTGGGCGTTCAAGCCGAAGCAAGCGGCTGCGTCTGGAGGCGGAGGAGCCCCCAGGCAGCGGCTCAAGTGGCATTGGCTCGGGCAGCATTGGCTCGGGCAGCAGCAGCAGCAGCTTCCTCCTGGCCCAGCAGGCCTCGGCCACCTGCAGCGTCAGCACGGAGGAGACTGACCTGGAGGGCAGGTTCCTGCGGCTCAAGAAGGACTCAGACAAGGATCAGTCCCTGGGGAACTGGAGGATTAAGAGGCAGGTCCTGGAGGGCGATGAGATCGCCTGTAAGTTCACACCCAAGTACGTCCTGCGGGCCGGCCAGACAGTCACGGTGTGGGCAGCTGGTGCCGGGGTGGCCCACAGCCCCCCGCCACCCTGGTGTGGAAGAGCCAGAGCAGCTGGGGCTCGGGCGAAAGTTTCCGCACTGTGCTGGTCCACGCCGATGGAGAGGAAGTGGCCACAGGAGCAGTGAAGCAGTCTTCTGTGGTGCGGGAGAAGGAGAACCGGGAGGATCTTTTCCACCAGCAGGGGGACCCACGGACCACCTCGAGGGGCTGCTGCCTGATGTAACCGAGCACTCGGCATCTACACACTGTTCCTCACCCAGAGCCACTGAAAACTATTTTTCTAAAATCGGAAAAAAAAAAAAAAAAAAAACTTTTGGTATCTAATGATTCACTTCTCAAAAATATTTCTGCCTTATTCAACATGCCAATGCTAAAATTTTTAAAACGTCTTACTAATTTAGATACACACACACATAAACACATAGCACACACACAGACACAAGCACATACACACACACACACTCACACACACACTCTGGAGATTTTTGTTTACTACTAAAATGAATCTACAGGTAACTTTGTTGAAAGTGAACAGTTTTGCCACACTGACTCTTCTAATTCATGAGCAAGGATCTGACCATATTTATTTAGGCTTTTAAATATTTCTTTGAAAATGTTTCAGAGTTTCTGTGTAGAGTATTAAATATTTTGTTTGACTTAGCAGTAGGACTTTTGTGGAACCTGTGTTTATTAAAATTTATCTTTACACACAAAACCAAAATAATTGTATTTAATGCAAATTCAGAAAACATACTAAAACAAAACTTATTTGTCCTTGACAACCTGAGGTTCAGTGTGGACTTTGTCAATACAACACTAAAGACCTGACCCAAGAAAAATTAATTGATAACTAGATTTATTTACATACTGTCTATGGTTTATTGAATTCTACAATGGTAGAATCAAATAATGTGAGATAAATCTACCCACCATGCCTACCACAAAGATTAAAATATTTACTTTTCAGAAAACAATTTGAAAATCTCTCCATTAAAACAATGATATTATTTTCAGAGTGAGCATTTACTGAAAAAGAAAGAAAGAAATACAGAAAGAAAGAAAGAAAAATAAAGAAAGAAAGAAAGAAAGAAAAAAGAAAGAAAGAAAGAAAAATTTACTTTAATTCCACGTTTTCACTCAATATGTTACATTAAAATTTTATTTATTACTCCTTCAGGTATGTTCACGAAGAAGAAGAAGAAGAAGAAGAAGAAGAAGAAGAAGAAGAAGAAGAAGAAGAAGAAGAAGAAGAAGAAGAAGAAGCAGAAGAAGAAGAAGAAGAAGAAGAAGAAGAAAAAGAAGAAGAAGAAGAAAGAGAGAGAGAGAGAGAGAGAGAGAGAGTAAATAAAATGACAAATTTGTGAAACATATTCCCTGTATTCCCTGTTTAATGGATTGTTTTTTTATGTGGAATCAGAGTACATATACCATGAAAAAACTTTGTGTAAAGTACCTAATACAAAAAATGGTTTTAAGTAAAATGTCTTAAGAATCAATTTTAAAAAGGAGTTTATTTTAGTGAATACTTTTAATTTTAATGTAATCTAATTTATGGAAATCATCTTCTTGATTTGAAAATAGAACACTCTAAGAAAGTGAGGTACGCAGATGACAAAAACATTAAGAGAGTCTCCTCTGTTTGGCTGGGGATGTGGCTCAAGCGGTAGCGCGCTCGCCTGGCATGCGTGCGGCCCGGGTTCGATCCTCAGCACCACAAACAAACAAAGGTGTTGTGTCCGCCAAGAACTAAAAATAAGTAAATATTTAAAAAAAAAAGAGAGTCTCCTCTACAAACTTCAAAAATATTTATTTATTTTCTGCATTGATCTCTTTTTTGTATGATATATAATAGTAGTCAGATTTCATCCGATTGCATTTGTATATTTAACTTCCACACATGGTGTAATATAAAGTTGATCGGTAGTAGGTTTGTTTCCAATACAATTTCCATGTCTATGTGACTATGTTTCAGGATTAATTCTAATTTTCTGTGAATATTTTTGTATTATAAAAAGCTGCCTTGATTACTGTAGCTTAAAAAGTGTTCATAAAAACTTTTGGTATGCTGCCGGTGAGGAGCTGAAGGAGGCCCGCATGCGGATCGAGTCCCCCAGCTACCAGATCTCCAGCCTCCAGAAGCAGGCCAGTGCTGCTGAGGACCGCATCCGAGAGCTGGAAGGGGCCAGGACTGAGGAGCGGGAGAAGTTCCGGAAGACGCTGGACGCCAAGGAGCAGGAGATGATGGAGATGCGTGATGTGATGCAGCAACAGCTGGCCGAGTACCAGGAGTTGCTGGACGTCCAGTTGACCTTGGACATGGAGATCAGCGCCTACCGCAAGCTCCTAGAGGGCGAGGAGGAGAGGCTGAAGCTGGCTCCCAGCCCCTCCTCACGGGTCACCATCTCACGGGCCACCTGGAGCAGCAGCAGCAGCAGCATGTCCAGAGCTGGGCGTTCAAGCCGAAGCAAGCGGCTGCGTCTGGAGGCGGAGGAGCCCCCAGGCAGCGGCTCAAGTGGCATTGGCTCGGGCAGCATTGGCTCGGGCAGCAGCAGCAGCAGCTTCCTCCTGGCCCAGCAGGCCTCGGCCACCTGCAGCGTCAGCACGGAGGAGACTGACCTGGAGGGCAGGTTCCTGCGGCTCAAGAAGGACTCAGACAAGGATCAGTCCCTGGGGAACTGGAGGATTAAGAGGCAGGTCCTGGAGGGCGATGAGATCGCCTGTAAGTTCACACCCAAGTACGTCCTGCGGGCCGGCCAGACAGTCACGGTGTGGGCAGCTGGTGCCGGGGTGGCCCACAGCCCCCCGCCACCCTGGTGTGGAAGAGCCAGAGCAGCTGGGGCTCGGGCGAAAGTTTCCGCACTGTGCTGGTCCACGCCGATGGAGAGGAAGTGGCCACAGGAGCAGTGAAGCAGTCTTCTGTGGTGCGGGAGAAGGAGAACCGGGAGGATCTTTTCCACCAGCAGGGGGACCCACGGACCACCTCGAGGGGCTGCTGCCTGATGTAACCGAGCACTCGGCATCTACACACTGTTCCTCACCCAGAGCCACTGAAAACTATTTTTCTAAAATCGGAAAAAAAAAAAAAAAAAACTTTTGGTATCTAATGATTCACTTCTCAAAAATATTTCTGCCTTATTCAACATGCCAATGCTAAAATTTTTAAAACGTCTTACTAATTTAGATACACACACACATAAACACATAGCACACACACAGACACAAGCACATACACACACACACACTCACACACACACTCTGGAGATTTTTGTTTACTACTAAAATGAATCTACAGGTAACTTTGTTGAAAGTGAACAGTTTTGCCACACTGACTCTTCTAATTCATGAGCAAGGATCTGACCATATTTATTTAGGCTTTTAAATATTTCTTTGAAAATGTTTCAGAGTTTCTGTGTAGAGTATTAAATATTTTGTTTGACTTAGCAGTAGGACTTTTGTGGAACCTGTGTTTATTAAAATTTATCTTTACACACAAAACCAAAATAATTGTATTTAATGCAAATTCAGAAAACATACTAAAACAAAACTTATTTGTCCTTGACAACCTGAGGTTCAGTGTGGACTTTGTCAATACAACACTAAAGACCTGACCCAAGAAAAATTAATTGATAACTAGATTTATTTACATACTGTCTATGGTTTATTGAATTCTACAATGGTAGAATCAAATAATGTGAGATAAATCTACCCACCATGCCTACCACAAAGATTAAAATATTTACTTTTCAGAAAACAATTTGAAAATCTCTCCATTAAAACAATGATATTATTTTCAGAGTGAGCATTTACTGAAAAAGAAAGAAAGAAATACAGAAAGAAAGAAAGAAAAATAAAGAAAGAAAGAAAGAAAGAAAAAAGAAAGAAAGAAAGAAAAATTTACTTTAATTCCACGTTTTCACTCAATATGTTACATTAAAATTTTATTTATTACTCCTTCAGGTATGTTCACGAAGAAGAAGAAGAAGAAGAAGAAGAAGAAGAAGAAGAAGAAGAAGAAGAAGAAGAAGAAGAAGAAGCAGAAGAAGAAGAAGAAGAAGAAGAAGAAGAAAAAGAAGAAGAAGAAGAAAGAGATAGAGAGAGAGAGAGAGAGAGAGAGAGTAAATAAAATGACAAATTTGTGAAACATATTCCCTGTATTCCCTGTTTAATGGATTGTTTTTTTATGTGGAATCAGAGTACATATACCATGAAAAAACTTTGTGTAAAGTACCTAATACAAAAAATGGTTTTAAGTAAAATGTCTTAAGAATCAATTTTAAAAAGGAGTTTATTTTAGTGAATACTTTTAATTTTAATGTAATCTAATTTATGGAAATCATCTTCTTGATTTGAAAATAGAACACTCTAAGAAAGTGAGGTACGCAGATGACAAAAACATTAAGAGAGTCTCCTCTGTTTGGCTGGGGATGTGGCTCAAGCGGTAGCGCGCTCGCCTGGCATGCGTGCGGCCCGGGTTCGATCCTCAGCACCACAAACAAACAAAGGTGTTGTGTCCGCCAAGAACTAAAAATAAGTAAATATTTAAAAAAAAAAGAGAGTCTCCTCTACAAACTTCAAAAATATTTATTTATTTTCTGCATTGATCTCTTTTTTGTATGATATATAATAGTAGTCAGATTTCATCCGATTGCATTTGTATATTTAACTTCCACACATGGTGTAATATAAAGTTGATCGGTAGTAGGTTTGTTTCCAATACAATTTCCATGTCTATGTGACTATGTTTCAGGATTAATTCTAATTTTCTGTGAATATTTTTGTATTATAAA
Source organism: Urocitellus parryii (assembly GCF_045843805.1). Classification (NCBI taxonomy): domain Eukaryota; kingdom Metazoa; phylum Chordata; class Mammalia; order Rodentia; family Sciuridae; genus Urocitellus; species Urocitellus parryii. Next base: position 54,709 of record NW_027552550.1, on the reverse strand, counting down.
AAGCTGCCTTGATTACTGTAGCTTAAAAAGTGTTCATAAAAACTTTTGGTATGCTGCCGGTGAGGAGCTGAAGGAGGCCCGCATGCGGATCGAGTCCCCCAGCTACCAGATCTCCAGCCTCCAGAAGCAGGCCAGTGCTGCTGAGGACCGCATCCGAGAGCTGGAAGGGGCCAGGACTGAGGAGCGGGAGAAGTTCCGGAAGACGCTGGACGCCAAGGAGCAGGAGATGATGGAGATGCGTGATGTGATGCAGCAACAGCTGGCCGAGTACCAGGAGTTGCTGGACGTCCAGTTGACCTTGGACATGGAGATCAGCGCCTACCGCAAGCTCCTAGAGGGCGAGGAGGAGAGGCTGAAGCTGGCTCCCAGCCCCTCCTCACGGGTCACCATCTCACGGGCCACCTGGAGCAGCAGCAGCAGCAGCATGTCCAGAGCTGGGCGTTCAAGCCGAAGCAAGCGGCTGCGTCTGGAGGCGGAGGAGCCCCCAGGCAGCGGCTCAAGTGGCATTGGCTCGGGCAGCATTGGCTCGGGCAGCAGCAGCAGCAGCTTCCTCCTGGCCCAGCAGGCCTCGGCCACCTGCAGCGTCAGCACGGAGGAGACTGACCTGGAGGGCAGGTTCCTGCGGCTCAAGAAGGACTCAGACAAGGATCAGTCCCTGGGGAACTGGAGGATTAAGAGGCAGGTCCTGGAGGGCGATGAGATCGCCTGTAAGTTCACACCCAAGTACGTCCTGCGGGCCGGCCAGACAGTCACGGTGTGGGCAGCTGGTGCCGGGGTGGCCCACAGCCCCCCGCCACCCTGGTGTGGAAGAGCCAGAGCAGCTGGGGCTCGGGCGAAAGTTTCCGCACTGTGCTGGTCCACGCCGATGGAGAGGAAGTGGCCACAGGAGCAGTGAAGCAGTCTTCTGTGGTGCGGGAGAAGGAGAACCGGGAGGATCTTTTCCACCAGCAGGGGGACCCACGGACCACCTCGAGGGGCTGCTGCCTGATGTAACCGAGCACTCGGCATCTACACACTGTTCCTCACCCAGAGCCACTGAAAACTATTTTTCTAAAATCGGAAAAAAAAAAAAAAAAACTTTTGGTATCTAATGATTCACTTCTCAAAAATATTTCTGCCTTATTCAACATGCCAATGCTAAAATTTTTAAAACGTCTTACTAATTTAGATACACACACACATAAACACATAGCACACACACAGACACAAGCACATACACACACACACACTCACACACACACTCTGGAGATTTTTGTTTACTACTAAAATGAATCTACAGGTAACTTTGTTGAAAGTGAACAGTTTTGCCACACTGACTCTTCTAATTCATGAGCAAGGATCTGACCATATTTATTTAGGCTTTTAAATATTTCTTTGAAAATGTTTCAGAGTTTCTGTGTAGAGTATTAAATATTTTGTTTGACTTAGCAGTAGGACTTTTGTGGAACCTGTGTTTATTAAAATTTATCTTTACACACAAAACCAAAATAATTGTATTTAATGCAAATTCAGAAAACATACTAAAACAAAACTTATTTGTCCTTGACAACCTGAGGTTCAGTGTGGACTTTGTCAATACAACACTAAAGACCTGACCCAAGAAAAATTAATTGATAACTAGATTTATTTACATACTGTCTATGGTTTATTGAATTCTACAATGGTAGAATCAAATAATGTGAGATAAATCTACCCACCATGCCTACCACAAAGATTAAAATATTTACTTTTCAGAAAACAATTTGAAAATCTCTCCATTAAAACAATGATATTATTTTCAGAGTGAGCATTTACTGAAAAAGAAAGAAAGAAATACAGAAAGAAAGAAAGAAAAATAAAGAAAGAAAGAAAGAAAGAAAAAAGAAAGAAAGAAAGAAAAATTTACTTTAATTCCACGTTTTCACTCAATATGTTACATTAAAATTTTATTTATTACTCCTTCAGGTATGTTCACGAAGAAGAAGAAGAAGAAGAAGAAGAAGAAGAAGAAGAAGAAGAAGAAGAAGAAGAAGAAGAAGCAGAAGAAGAAGAAGAAGAAGAAGAAGAAGAAAAAGAAGAAGAAGAAGAAAGAGATAGAGAGAGAGAGAGAGAGAGAGAGAGTAAATAAAATGACAAATTTGTGAAACATATTCCCTGTATTCCCTGTTTAATGGATTGTTTTTTTATGTGGAATCAGAGTACATATACCATGAAAAAACTTTGTGTAAAGTACCTAATACAAAAAATGGTTTTAAGTAAAATGTCTTAAGAATCAATTTTAAAAAGGAGTTTATTTTAGTGAATACTTTTAATTTTAATGTAATCTAATTTATGGAAATCATCTTCTTGATTTGAAAATAGAACACTCTAAGAAAGTGAGGTACGCAGATGACAAAAACATTAAGAGAGTCTCCTCTGTTTGGCTGGGGATGTGGCTCAAGCGGTAGCGCGCTCGCCTGGCATGCGTGCGGCCCGGGTTCGATCCTCAGCACCACAAACAAACAAAGGTGTTGTGTCCGCCAAGAACTAAAAATAAATAAATATTTAAAAAAAAAAGAGAGTCTCCTCTACAAACTTCAAAAATATTTATTTATTTTCTGCATTGATCTCTTTTTTGTATGATATATAATAGTAGTCAGATTTCATCCGATTGCATTTGTATATTTAACTTCCACACATGGTGTAATATAAAGTTGATCGGTAGTAGGTTTGTTTCCAATACAATTTCCATGTCTATGTGACTATGTTTCAGGATTAATTCTAATTTTCTGTGAATATTTTTGTATTATAAAAAGCTGCCTTGATTACTGTAGCTTAAAAAGTGTTCATAAAAACTTTTGGTATGCTGCCGGTGAGGAGCTGAAGGAGGCCCGCATGCGGATCGAGTCCCCCAGCTACCAGATCTCCAGCCTCCAGAAGCAGGCCAGTGCTGCTGAGGACCGCATCCGAGAGCTGGAAGGGGCCAGGACTGAGGAGCGGGAGAAGTTCCGGAAGACGCTGGACGCCAAGGAGCAGGAGATGATGGAGATGCGTGATGTGATGCAGCAACAGCTGGCCGAGTACCAGGAGTTGCTGGACGTCCAGTTGACCTTGGACATGGAGATCAGCGCCTACCGCAAGCTCCTAGAGGGCGAGGAGGAGAGGCTGAAGCTGGCTCCCAGCCCCTCCTCACGGGTCACCATCTCACGGGCCACCTGGAGCAGCAGCAGCAGCAGCATGTCCAGAGCTGGGCGTTCAAGCCGAAGCAAGCGGCTGCGTCTGGAGGCGGAGGAGCCCCCAGGCAGCGGCTCAAGTGGCATTGGCTCGGGCAGCATTGGCTCGGGCAGCAGCAGCAGCAGCTTCCTCCTGGCCCAGCAGGCCTCGGCCACCTGCAGCGTCAGCACGGAGGAGACTGACCTGGAGGGCAGGTTCCTGCGGCTCAAGAAGGACTCAGACAAGGATCAGTCCCTGGGGAACTGGAGGATTAAGAGGCAGGTCCTGGAGGGCGATGAGATCGCCTGTAAGTTCACACCCAAGTACGTCCTGCGGGCCGGCCAGACAGTCACGGTGTGGGCAGCTGGTGCCGGGGTGGCCCACAGCCCCCCGCCACCCTGGTGTGGAAGAGCCAGAGCAGCTGGGGCTCGGGCGAAAGTTTCCGCACTGTGCTGGTCCACGCCGATGGAGAGGAAGTGGCCACAGGAGCAGTGAAGCAGTCTTCTGTGGTGCGGGAGAAGGAGAACCGGGAGGATCTTTTCCACCAGCAGGGGGACCCACGGACCACCTCGAGGGGCTGCTGCCTGATGTAACCGAGCACTCGGCATCTACACACTGTTCCTCACCCAGAGCCACTGAAAACTATTTTTCTCAAATCGGAAAAAAAAAAAAAAAAAAACTTTTGGTATCTAATGATTCACTTCTCAAAAATATTTCTGCCTTATTCAACATGCCAATGCTAAAATTTTTAAAACGTCTTACTAATTTAGATACACACACACATAAACACATAGCACACACACAGACACAAGCACATACACACACACACACTCACACACACACTCTGGAGATTTTTGTTTACTACTAAAATGAATCTACAGGTAACTTTGTTGAAAGTGAACAGTTTTGCCACACTGACTCTTCTAATTCATGAGCAAGGATCTGACCATATTTATTTAGGCTTTTAAATATTTCTTTGAAAATGTTTCAGAGTTTCTGTGTAGAGTATTAAATATTTTGTTTGACTTAGCAGTAGGACTTTTGTGGAACCTGTGTTTATTAAAATTTATCTTTACACACAAAACCAAAATAATTGTATTTAATGCAAATTCAGAAAACATACTAAAACAAAACTTATTTGTCCTTGACAACCTGAGGTTCAGTGTGGACTTTGTCAATACAACACTAAAGACCTGACCCAAGAAAAATTAATTGATAACTAGATTTATTTACATACTGTCTATGGTTTATTGAATTCTACAATGGTAGAATCAAATAATGTGAGATAAATCTACCCACCATGCCTACCACAAAGATTAAAATATTTACTTTTCAGAAAACAATTTGAAAATCTCTCCATTAAAACAATGATATTATTTTCAGAGTGAGCATTTACTGAAAAAGAAAGAAAGAAATACAGAAAGAAAGAAAGAAAAATAAAGAAAGAAAGAAAGAAAGAAAAAGAAAGAAAGAAAGAAAAATTTACTTTAATTCCACGTTTTCACTCAATATGTTACATTAAAATTTTATTTATTACTCCTTCAGGTATGTTCACGAAGAAGAAGAAGAAGAAGAAGAAGAAGAAGAAGAAGAAGAAGAAGAAGAAGAAGAAGCAGAAGAAGAAGAAGAAGAAGAAGAAGAAGAAAAAGAAGAAGAAGAAGAAAGAGATAGAGAGAGAGAGAGAGAGAGAGAGAGTAAATAAAATGACAAATTTGTGAAACATATTCCCTGTATTCCCTGTTTAATGGATTGTTTTTTTATGTGGAATCAGAGTACATATACCATGAAAAAACTTTGTGTAAAGTACCTAATACAAAAAATGGTTTTAAGTAAAATGTCTTAAGAATCAATTTTAAAAAGGAGTTTATTTTAGTGAATACTTTTAATTTTAATGTAATCTAATTTATGGAAATCATCTTCTTGATTTGAAAATAGAACACTCTAAGAAAGTGAGGTACGCAGATGACAAAAACATTAAGAGAGTCTCCTCTGTTTGGCTGGGGATGTGGCTCAAGCGGTAGCGCGCTCGCCTGGCATGCGTGCGGCCCGGGTTCGATCCTCAGCACCACAAACAAACAAAGGTGTTGTGTCCGCCAAGAACTAAAAATAAATAAATATTTAAAAAAAAAAGAGAGTCTCCTCTACAAACTTCAAAAATATTTATTTATTTTCTGCATTGATCTCTTTTTTGTATGATATATAATAGTAGTCAGATTTCATCCGATTGCATTTGTATATTTAACTTCCACACATGGTGTAATATAAAGTTGATCGGTAGTAGGTTTGTTTCCAATACAATTTCCATGTCTATGTGACTATGTTTCAGGATTAATTCTAATTTTCTGTGAATATTTTTGTATTATAAAAAGCTGCCTTGATTACTGTAGCTTAAAAAGTGTTCATAAAAACTTTTGGTATGCTGCCGGTGAGGAGCTGAAGGAGGCCCGCATGCGGATCGAGTCCCCCAGCTACCAGATCTCCAGCCTCCAGAAGCAGGCCAGTGCTGCTGAGGACCGCATCCGAGAGCTGGAAGGGGCCAGGACTGAGGAGCGGGAGAAGTTCCGGAAGACGCTGGACGCCAAGGAGCAGGAGATGATGGAGATGCGTGATGTGATGCAGCAACAGCTGGCCGAGTACCAGGAGTTGCTGGACGTCCAGTTGACCTTGGACATGGAGATCAGCGCCTACCGCAAGCTCCTAGAGGGCGAGGAGGAGAGGCTGAAGCTGGCTCCCAGCCCCTCCTCACGGGTCACCATCTCACGGGCCACCTGGAGCAGCAGCAGCAGCAGCATGTCCAGAGCTGGGCGTTCAAGCCGAAGCAAGCGGCTGCGTCTGGAGGCGGAGGAGCCCCCAGGCAGCGGCTCAAGTGGCATTGGCTCGGGCAGCATTGGCTCGGGCAGCAGCAGCAGCAGCTTCCTCCTGGCCCAGCAGGCCTCGGCCACCTGCAGCGTCAGCACGGAGGAGACTGACCTGGAGGGCAGGTTCCTGCGGCTCAAGAAGGACTCAGACAAGGATCAGTCCCTGGGGAACTGGAGGATTAAGAGGCAGGTCCTGGAGGGCGATGAGATCGCCTGTAAGTTCACACCCAAGTACGTCCTGCGGGCCGGCCAGACAGTCACGGTGTGGGCAGCTGGTGCCGGGGTGGCCCACAGCCCCCCGCCACCCTGGTGTGGAAGAGCCAGAGCAGCTGGGGCTCGGGCGAAAGTTTCCGCACTGTGCTGGTCCACGCCGATGGAGAGGAAGTGGCCACAGGAGCAGTGAAGCAGTCTTCTGTGGTGCGGGAGAAGGAGAACCGGGAGGATCTTTTCCACCAGCAGGGGGACCCACGGACCACCTCGAGGGGCTGCTGCCTGATGTAACCGAGCACTCGGCATCTACACACTGTTCCTCACCAGAGCCACTGAAAACTATTTTTCTAAAATCGGAAAAAAAAAAAAAAACTTTTGGTATCTAATGATTCACTTCTCAAAAATATTTCTGCCTTATTCAACATGCCAATGCTAAAATTTTTAAAACGTCTTACTAATTTAGATACACACACACATAAACACATAGCACACACACAGACACAAGCACATACACACACACACACTCACACACACACTCTGGAGATTTTTGTTTACTACTAAAATGAATCTACAGGTAACTTTGTTGAAAGTGAACAGTTTTGCCACACTGACTCTTCTAATTCATGAGCAAGGATCTGACCATATTTATTTAGGCTTTTAAATATTTCTTTGAAAATGTTTCAGAGTTTCTGTGTAGAGTATTAAATATTTTGTTTGACTTAGCAGTAGGACTTTTGTGGAACCTGTGTTTATTAAAATTTATCTTTACACACAAAACCAAAATAATTGTATTTAATGCAAATTCAGAAAACATACTAAAACAAAACTTATTTGTCCTTGACAACCTGAGGTTCAGTGTGGACTTTGTCAATACAACACTAAAGACCTGACCCAAGAAAAATTAATTGATAACTAGATTTATTTACATACTGTCTATGGTTTATTGAATTCTACAATGGTAGAATCAAATAATGTGAGATAAATCTACCCACCATGCCTACCACAAAGATTAAAATATTTACTTTTCAGAAAACAATTTGAAAATCTCTCCATTAAAACAATGATATTATTTTCAGAGTGAGCATTTACTGAAAAAGAAAGAAAGAAATACAGAAAGAAAGAAAGAAAAATAAAGAAAGAAAGAAAGAAAGAAAAAAGAAAGAAAGAAAGAAAAATTTACTTTAATTCCACGTTTTCACTCAATATGTTACATTAAAATTTTATTTATTACTCCTTCAGGTATGTTCACGAAGAAGAAGAAGAAGAAGAAGAAGAAGAAGAAGAAGAAGAAGCAGAAGAAGAAGAAGAAGAAGAAGAAGAAGAAAAAGAAGAAGAAGAAGAAAGAGATAGAGAGAGAGAGAGAGAGAGAGAGAGAGAGTAAATAAAATGACAAATTTGTGAAACATATTCCCTGTATTCCCTGTTTAATGGATTGTTTTTTATGTGGAATCAGAGTACATATACCATGAAAAAACTTTGTGTAAAGTACCTAATACAAAAAATGGTTTTAAGTAAAATGTCTTAAGAATCAATTTTAAAAAGGAGTTTATTTTAGTGAATACTTTTAATTTTAATGTAATCTAATTTATGGAAATCATCTTCTTGATTTTAAAATAGAACACTCTAAGAAAGTGAGGTACGCAGATGACAAAAACATTAAGAGAGTCTCCTCTGTTTGGCTGGGGATGTGGCTCAAGCGATAGCGCGCTCGCCTGGCATGCGTGCGGCCCGGGTTCGATCCTCAGCACCACAAACAAACAAAGGCGTTGTGTCCGCCAAGAACTAAAAATAAATAAATATTTAAAAAAAAAAGAGAGTCTCCTCTACAAACTTCAAAAATATTTATTTATTTTCTGCATTGATCTCTTTTTTGTATGATATATAATAGTAGTCAGATTTCATCCGATTGCATTTGTATATTTAACTTCCACACATGGTGTAATATAAAGTTGATCGGTAGTAGGTTTGTTTCCAATACAATTTCCATGTCTATGTGACTATGTTTCAGGATTAATTCTAATTTTCTGTGAATATTTTTGTATTATAAAAAGCTGCCTTGATTACTGTAGCTTAAAAAGTGTTCATAAAAACTTTTGGTATGCTGCCGGTGAGGAGCTGAAGGAGGCCCGCATGCGGATCGAGTCCCCCAGCTACCAGATCTCCAGCCTCCAGAAGCAGGCCAGTGCTGCTGAGGACCGCATCCGAGAGCTGGAAGGGGCCAGGACTGAGGAGCGGGAGAAGTTCCGGAAGACGCTGGACGCCAAGGAGCAGGAGATGATGGAGATGCGTGATGTGATGCAGCAACAGCTGGCCGAGTACCAGGAGTTGCTGGACGTCCAGTTGACCTTGGACATGGAGATCAGCGCCTACCGCAAGCTCCTAGAGGGCGAGGAGGAGAGGCTGAAGCTGGCTCCCAGCCCCTCCTCACGGGTCACCATCTCACGGGCCACCTGGAGCAGCAGCAGCAGCAGCATGTCCAGAGCTGGGCGTTCAAGCCGAAGCAAGCGGCTGCGTCTGGAGGCGGAGGAGCCCCCAGGCAGCGGCTCAAGTGGCATTGGCTCGGGCAGCATTGGCTCGGGCAGCAGCAGCAGCAGCTTCCTCCTGGCCCAGCAGGCCTCGGCCACCTGCAGCGTCAGCACGGAGGAGACTGACCTGGAGGGCAGGTTCCTGCGGCTCAAGAAGGACTCAGACAAGGATCAGTCCCTGGGGAACTGGAGGATTAAGAGGCAGGTCCTGGAGGGCGATGAGATCGCCTGTAAGTTCACACCCAAGTACGTCCTGCGGGCCGGCCAGACAGTCACGGTGTGGGCAGCTGGTGCCGGGGTGGCCCACAGCCCCCCGCCACCCTGGTGTGGAAGAGCCAGAGCAGCTGGGGCTCGGGCGAAAGTTTCCGCACTGTGCTGGTCCACGCCGATGGAGAGGAAGTGGCCACAGGAGCAGTGAAGCAGTCTTCTGTGGTGCGGGAGAAGGAGAACCGGGAGGATCTTTTCCACCAGCAGGGGGACCCACGGACCACCTCGAGGGGCTGCTGCCTGATGTAACCGAGCACTCGGCATCTACACACTGTTCCTCACCCAGAGCCACTGAAAACTATTTTTCTAAAATCGGAAAAAAAAAAAAAAAAACTTTTGGTATCTAATGATTCACTTCTCAAAAATATTTCTGCCTTATTCAACATGCCAATGCTAAAATTTTTAAAACGTCTTACTAATTTAGATACACACACACATAAACACATAGCACACACACAGACACAAGCACATACACACACACACACTCACACACACACTCTGGAGATTTTTGTTTACTACTAAAATGAATCTACAGGTAACTTTGTTGAAAGTGAACAGTTTTGCCACACTGACTCTTCTAATTCATGAGCAAGGATCTGACCATATTTATTTAGGCTTTTAAATATTTCTTTGAAAATGTTTCAGAGTTTCTGTGTAGAGTATTAAATATTTTGTTTGACTTAGCAGTAGGACTTTTGTGGAACCTGTGTTTATTAAAATTTATCTTTACACACAAAACCAAAATAATTGTATTTAATGCAAATTCAGAAAACATACTAAAACAAAACTTATTTGTCCTTGACAACCTGAGGTTCAGTGTGGACTTTGTCAATACAACACTAAAGACCTGACCCAAGAAAAATTAATTGATAACTAGATTTATTTACATACTGTCTATGGTTTATTGAATTCTACAATGGTAGAATCAAATAATGTGAGATAAATCTACCCACCATGCCTACCACAAAGATTAAAATATTTACTTTTCAGAAAACAATTTGAAAATCTCTCCATTAAAACAATGATATTATTTTCAGAGTGAGCATTTACTAAAAAAGAAAGAAAGAAATACAGAAAGAAAGAAAGAAAAATAAAGAAAGAAAGAAAGAAAGAAAAATTTACTTTAATTCCACGTTTTCACTCAATATGTTACATTAAAATTTTATTTATTACTCCTTCAGGTATGTTCACGAAGAAGAAGAAGAAGAAGAAGAAGAAGAAGAAGAAGCAGAAGAAGAAGAAGAAGAAGAAGAAGAAGAAGAAGAAGAAGAAGAAGAAGAAGAAAAAGAAGAAGAAGAAGAAGAAAGAGAGAGAGAGAGAGAGAGAGTAAATAAAATGACAAATTTGTGAAACATATTCCCTGTATTCCCTGTTTAATGGATTGTTTTTTATGTGGAATCAGAGTACATATACCATGAAAAAACTTTGTGTAAAGTACCTAATACAAAAAATGGTTTTAAGTAAAATGTCTTAAGAATCAATTTTAAAAAGGAGTTTATTTTAGTGAATACTTTTAATTTTAATGTAATCTAATTTATGGAAATCATCTTCTTGATTTTAAAATAGAACACTCTAAGAAAGTGAGGTACGCAGATGACAAAAACATTAAGAGAGTCTCCTCTGTTTGGCTGGGGATGTGGCTCAAGCGGTAGCGCGCTCGCCTGGCATGCGTGCGGCCCGGGTTCGATCCTCAGCACCACAAACAAACAAAGGTGTTGTGTCCGCCAAGAACTAAAAATAAATAAATATTTAAAAAAAAAAGAGAGTCTCCTCTACAAACTTCAAAAATATTTATTTATTTTCTGCATTGATCTCTTTTTTGTATGATATATAATAGTAGTCAGATTTCATCCGATTGCATTTGTATATTTAACTTCCACACATGGTGTAATATAAAGTTGATCGGTAGTAGGTTTGTTTCCAATACAATTTCCATGTCTATGTGACTATGTTTCAGGATTAATTCTAATTTTCTGTGAATATTTTTGTATTATAAAAAGCTGCCTTGATTACTGTAGCTTAAAAAGTGTTCATAAAAACTTTTGGTATGCTGCCGGTGAGGAGCTGAAGGAGGCCCGCATGCGGATCGAGTCCCCCAGCTACCAGATCTCCAGCCTCCAGAAGCAGGCCAGTGCTGCTGAGGACCGCATCCGAGAGCTGGAAGGGGCCAGGACTGAGGAGCGGGAGAAGTTCCGGAAGACGCTGGACGCCAAGGAGCAGGAGATGATGGAGATGCGTGATGTGATGCAGCAACAGCTGGCCGAGTACCAGGAGTTGCTGGACGTCCAGTTGACCTTGGACATGGAGATCAGCGCCTACCGCAAGCTCCTAGAGGGCGAGGAGGAGAGGCTGAAGCTGGCTCCCAGCCCCTCCTCACGGGTCACCATCTCACGGGCCACCTGGAGCAGCAGCAGCAGCAGCATGTCCAGAGCTGGGCGTTCAAGCCGAAGCAAGCGGCTGCGTCTGGAGGCGGAGGAGCCCCCAGGCAGCGGCTCAAGTGGCATTGGCTCGGGCAGCATTGGCTCGGGCAGCAGCAGCAGCAGCTTCCTCCTGGCCCAGCAGGCCTCGGCCACCTGCAGCGTCAGCACGGAGGAGACTGACCTGGAGGGCAGGTTCCTGCGGCTCAAGAAGGACTCAGACAAGGATCAGTCCCTGGGGAACTGGAGGATTAAGAGGCAGGTCCTGGAGGGCGATGAGATCGCCTGTAAGTTCACACCCAAGTACGTCATGCGGGCCGGCCAGACAGTCACGGTGTGGGCAGCTGGTGCCGGGGTGGCCCACAGCCCCCCGCCACCCTGGTGTGGAAGAGCCAGAGCAGCTGGGGCTCGGGCGAAAGTTTCCGCACTGTGCTGGTCCACGCCGATGGAGAGGAAGTGGCCACAGGAGCAGTGAAGCAGTCTTCTGTGGTGCGGGAGAAGGAGAACCGGGAGGATCTTTTCCACCAGCAGGGGGACCCACGGACCACCTCGAGGGGCTGCTGCCTGATGTAACCGAGCACTCGGCATCTACACACTGTTCCTCACCCAGAGCCACTGAAAACTATTTTTCTAAAATCGGAAAAAAAAAAAAAAAAAACTTTTGGTATCTAATGATTCACTTCTCAAAAATATTTCTGCCTTATTCAACATGCCAATGCTAAAATTTTTAAAACGTCTTACTAATTTAGATACACACACACATAAACACATAGCACACACACAGACACAAGCACATACACACACACACACTCACACACACACTCTGGAGATTTTTGTTTACTACTAAAATGAATCTACAGGTAACTTTGTTGAAAGTGAACAGTTTTGCCACACTGACTCTTCTAATTCATGAGCAAGGATCTGACCATATTTATTTAGGCTTTTAAATATTTCTTTGAAAATGTTTCAGAGTTTCTGTGTAGAGTATTAAATATTTTGTTTGACTTAGCAGTAGGACTTTTGTGGAACCTGTGTTTATTAAAATTTATCTTTACACACAAAACCAAAATAATTGTATTTAATGCAAATTCAGAAAACATACTAAAACAAAACTTATTTGTCCTTGACAACCTGAGGTTCAGTGTGGACTTTGTCAATACAACACTAAAGACCTGACCCAAGAAAAATTAATTGATAACTAGATTTATTTACATACTGTCTATGGTTTATTGAATTCTACAATGGTAGAATCAAATAATGTGAGATAAATCTACCCACCATGCCTACCACAAAGATTAAAATATTTACTTTTCAGAAAACAATTTGAAAATCTCTCCATTAAAACAATGATATTATTTTCAGAGTGAGCATTTACTGAAAAAGAAAGAAAGAAATACAGAAAGAAAGAAAGAAAAATAAATAAAGAAAGAAAGAAAGAAAGAAAAAAGAAAGAAAGAAAGAAAAATTTACTTTAATTCCACGTTTTCACTCAATATGTTACATTAAAATTTTATTTATTACTCCTTCAGGTATGTTCACGAAGAAGAAGAAGAAGAAGAAGAAGAAGAAGAAGAAGAAGAAGAAGAAGAAGAAGAAGAAGAAGAAGAAAAAGAAGAAGAAGAAGAAGAAAGAGAGAGAGAGAGAGAGAGAGTAAATAAAATGACAAATTTGTGAAACATATTCCCTGTATTCCCTGTTTAATGGATTGTTTTTTATGTGGAATCAGAGTACATATACCATGAAAAAACTTTGTGTAAAGTACCTAATACAAAAAATGGTTTTAAGTAAAATGTCTTAAGAATCAATTTTAAAAAGGAGTTTATTTTAGTGAATACTTTTAATTTTAATGTAATCTAATTTATGGAAATCATCTTCTTGATTTGAAAATAGAACACTCTAAGAAAGTGAGGTACGCAGATGACAAAAACATTAAGAGAGTCTCCTCTGTTTGGCTGGGGATGTGGCTCAAGCGGTAGCGCGCTCGCCTGGCATGCGTGCGGCCCGGGTTCGATCCTCAGCACCACAAACAAACAAAGGTGTTGTGTCCGCCAAGAACTAAAAATAAATAAATATTTAAAAAAAAAAGAGAGTCTCCTCTACAAACTTCAAAAATATTTATTTATTTTCTGCATTGATCTCTTTTTTGTATGATATATAATAGTAGTCAGATTTCATCCGATTGCATTTGTATATTTAACTTCCACACATGGTGTAATATAAAGTTGATCGGTAGTAGGTTTGTTTCCAATACATTCCATGTCTATGTGACTATGTTTCAGGATTAATTCTAATTTTCTGTGAATATTTTTGTATTATAAAAAGCTGCCTTGATTACTGTAGCTTAAAAAGTGTTCATAAAAACTTTTGGTATGCTGCCGGTGAGGAGCTGAAGGAGGCCCGCATGCGGATCGAGTCCCCCAGCTACCAGATCTCCAGCCTCCAGAAGCAGGCCAGTGCTGCTGAGGACCGCATCCGAGAGCTGGAAGGGGCCAGGACTGAGGAGCGGGAGAAGTTCCGGAAGACGCTGGACGCCAAGGAGCAGGAGATGATGGAGATGCGTGATGTGATGCAGCAACAGCTGGCCGAGTACCAGGAGTTGCTGGACGTCCAGTTGACCTTGGACATGGAGATCAGCGCCTACCGCAAGCTCCTAGAGGGCGAGGAGGAGAGGCTGAAGCTGGCTCCCAGCCCCTCCTCACGGGTCACCATCTCACGGGCCACCTGGAGCAGCAGCAGCAGCAGCATGTCCAGAGCTGGGCGTTCAAGCCGAAGCAAGCGGCTGCGTCTGGAGGCGGAGGAGCCCCCAGGCAGCGGCTCAAGTGGCATTGGCTCGGGCAGCATTGGCTCGGGCAGCAGCAGCAGCAGCTTCCTCCTGGCCCAGCAGGCCTCGGCCACCTGCAGCGTCAGCACGGAGGAGACTGACCTGGAGGGCAGGTTCCTGCGGCTCAAGAAGGACTCAGACAAGGATCAGTCCCTGGGGAACTGGAGGATTAAGAGGCAGGTCCTGGAGGGCGATGAGATCGCCTGTAAGTTCACACCCAAGTACGTCCTGCGGGCCGGCCAGACAGTCACGGTGTGGGCAGCTGGTGCCGGGGTGGCCCACAGCCCCCCGCCACCCTGGTGTGGAAGAGCCAGAGCAGCTGGGGCTCGGGCGAAAGTTTCCGCACTGTGCTGGTCCACGCCGATGGAGAGGAAGTGGCCACAGGAGCAGTGAAGCAGTCTTCTGTGGTGCGGGAGAAGGAGAACCGGGAGGATCTTTTCCACCAGCAGGGGGACCCACGGACCACCTCGAGGGGCTGCTGCCTGATGTAACCGAGCACTCGGCATCTACACACTGTTCCTCACCCAGAGCCACTGAAAACTATTTTTCTAAAATCGGAAAAAAAAAAAAAAAAACTTTTGGTATCTAATGATTCACTTCTCAAAAATATTTCTGCCTTATTCAACATGCCAATGCTAAAATTTTTAAAACGTCTTACTAATTTAGATACACACACACATAAACACATAGCACACACACAGACACAAGCACATACACACACACACACTCACACACACACTCTGGAGATTTTTGTTTACTACTAAAATGAATCTACAGGTAACTTTGTTGAAAGTGAACAGTTTTGCCACACTGACTCTTCTAATTCATGAGCAAGGATCTGACCATATTTATTTAGGCTTTTAAATATTTCTTTGAAAATGTTTCAGAGTTTCTGTGTAGAGTATTAAATATTTTGTTTGACTTAGCAGTAGGACTTTTGTGGAACCTGTGTTTATTAAAATTTATCTTTACACACAAAACCAAAATAATTGTATTTAATGCAAATTCAGAAAACATACTAAAACAAAACTTATTTGTCCTTGACAACCTGAGGTTCAGTGTGGACTTTGTCAATACAACACTAAAGACCTGACCCAAGAAAAATTAATTGATAACTAGATTTATTTACATACTGTCTATGGTTTATTGAATTCTACAATGGTAGAATCAAATAATGTGAGATAAATCTACCCACCATGCCTACCACAAAGATTAAAATATTTACTTTTCAGAAAACAATTTGAAAATCTCTCCATTAAAACAATGATATTATTTTCAGAGTGAGCATTTACTGAAAAAGAAAGAAAGAAATACAGAAAGAAAGAAAGAAAAATAAATAAAGAAAGAAAGAAAGAAAGAAAAAAGAAAGAAAGAAAGAAAAATTTACTTTAATTCCACGTTTTCACTCAATATGTTACATTAAAATTTTATTTATTACTCCTTCAGGTATGTTCACGAAGAAGAAGAAGAAGAAGAAGAAGAAGAAGAAGAAGAAGAAGAAGAAGAAGAAGAAGAAGAAGAAAAAGAAGAAGAAGAAGAAGAAAGAGAGAGAGAGAGAGAGAGAGAGTAAATAAAATGACAAATTTGTGAAACATATTCCCTGTATTCCCTGTTTAATGGATTGTTTTTTATGTGGAATCAGAGTACATATACCATGAAAAAACTTTGTGTAAAGTACCTAATACAAAAAATGGTTTTAAGTAAAATGTCTTAAGAATCAATTTTAAAAAGGAGTTTATTTTAGTGAATACTTTTAATTTTAATGTAATCTAATTTATGGAAATCATCTTCTTGATTTGAAAATAGAACACTCTAAGAAAGTGAGGTACGCAGATGACAAAAACATTAAGAGAGTCTCCTCTGTTTGGCTGGGGATGTGGCTCAAGCGGTAGCGCGCTCGCCTGGCATGCGTGCGGCCCGGGTTCGATCCTCAGCACCACAAACAAACAAAGGCGTTGTGTCCGCCAAGAACTAAAAATAAATAAATATTTAAAAAAAAAAGAGAGTCTCCTCTACAAACTTCAAAAATATTTATTTATTTTCTGCATTGATCTCTTTTTTGTATGATATATAATAGTAGTCAGATTTCATCCGATTGCATTTGTATATTTAACTTCCACACATGGTGTAATATAAAGTTGATCGGTAGTAGGTTTGTTTCCAATACAATTTCCATGTCTATGTGACTATGTTTCAGGATTAATTCTAATTTTCTGTGAATATTTTTGTATTATAAAAAGCTGCCTTGATTACTGTAGCTTAAAAAGTGTTCATAAAAACTTTTGGTATGCTGCCGGTGAGGAGCTGAAGGAGGCCCGCATGCGGATCGAGTCCCCCAGCTACCAGATCTCCAGCCTCCAGAAGCAGGCCAGTGCTGCTGAGGACCGCATCCGAGAGCTGGAAGGGGCCAGGACTGAGGAGCGGGAGAAGTTCCGGAAGACGCTGGACGCCAAGGAGCAGGAGATGATGGAGATGCGTGATGTGATGCAGCAACAGCTGGCCGAGTACCAGGAGTTGCTGGACGTCCAGTTGACCTTGGACATGGAGATCAGCGCCTACCGCAAGCTCCTAGAGGGCGAGGAGGAGAGGCTGAAGCTGGCTCCCAGCCCCTCCTCACGGGTCACCATCTCACGGGCCACCTGGAGCAGCAGCAGCAGCAGCATGTCCAGAGCTGGGCGTTCAAGCCGAAGCAAGCGGCTGCGTCTGGAGGCGGAGGAGCCCCCAGGCAGCGGCTCAAGTGGCATTGGCTCGGGCAGCATTGGCTCGGGCAGCAGCAGCAGCAGCTTCCTCCTGGCCCAGCAGGCCTCGGCCACCTGCAGCGTCAGCACGGAGGAGACTGACCTGGAGGGCAGGTTCCTGCGGCTCAAGAAGGACTCAGACAAGGATCAGTCCCTGGGGAACTGGAGGATTAAGAGGCAGGTCCTGGAGGGCGATGAGATCGCCTGTAAGTTCACACCCAAGTACGTCCTGCGGGCCGGCCAGACAGTCACGGTGTGGGCAGCTGGTGCCGGGGTGGCCCACAGCCCCCCGCCACCCTGGTGTGGAAGAGCCAGAGCAGCTGGGGCTCGGGCGAAAGTTTCCGCACTGTGCTGGTCCACGCCGATGGAGAGGAAGTGGCCACAGGAGCAGTGAAGCAGTCTTCTGTGGTGCGGGAGAAGGAGAACCGGGAGGATCTTTTCCACCAGCAGGGGGACCCACGGACCACCTCGAGGGGCTGCTGCCTGATGTAACCGAGCACTCGGCATCTACACACTGTTCCTCACCCAGAGCCACTGAAAACTATTTTTCTAAAATCGGAAAAAAAAAAAAAAACTTTTGGTATCTAATGATTCACTTCTCAAAAATATTTCTGCCTTATTCAACATGCCAATGCTAAAATTTTTAAAACGTCTTACTAATTTAGATACACACACACATAAACACATAGCACACACACAGACACAAGCACATACACACACACACACTCACACACACACTCTGGAGATTTTTGTTTACTACTAAAATGAATCTACAGGTAACTTTGTTGAAAGTGAACAGTTTTGCCACACTGACTCTTCTAATTCATGAGCAAGGATCTGACCATATTTATTTAGGCTTTTAAATATTTCTTTGAAAATGTTTCAGAGTTTCTGTGTAGAGTATTAAATATTTTGTTTGACTTAGCAGTAGGACTTTTGTGGAACCTGTGTTTATTAAAATTTATCTTTACACACAAAACCAAAATAATTGTATTTAATGCAAATTCAGAAAACATACTAAAACAAAACTTATTTGTCCTTGACAACCTGAGGTTCAGTGTGGACTTTGTCAATACAACACTAAAGACCTGACCCAAGAAAAATTAATTGATAACTAGATTTATTTACATACTGTCTATGGTTTATTGAATTCTACAATGGTAGAATCAAATAATGTGAGATAAATCTACCCACCATGCCTACCACAAAGATTAAAATATTTACTTTTCAGAAAACAATTTGAAAATCTCTCCATTAAAACAATGATATTATTTTCAGAGTGAGCATTTACTAAAAAAGAAAGAAAGAAATACAGAAAGAAAGAAAGAAAAATAAAGAAAGAAAGAAAGAAAGAAAAAAGAAAGAAAGAAAGAAAAATTTACTTTAATTCCACGTTTTCACTCAATATGTTACATTAAAATTTTATTTATTACTCCTTCAGGTATGTTCACGAAGAAGAAGAAGAAGAAGAAGAAGAAGAAGAAGAAGAAGAAGAAGAAGAAGAAGAAGAAGAAGCAGAAGAAGAAGAAGAAGAAGAAGAAGAAGAAGAAGAAGAAGAAGAAGAAGAAGAAAAAGAAGAAGAAGAAGAAGAAAGAGAGAGAGAGAGAGAGAGTAAATAAAATGACAAATTTGTGAAACATATTCCCTGTATTCCCTGTTTAATGGATTGTTTTTTATGTGGAATCAGAGTACATATACCATGAAAAAACTTTGTGTAAAGTACCTAATACAAAAAATGGTTTTAAGTAAAATGTCTTAAGAATCAATTTTAAAAAGGAGTTTATTTTAGTGAATACTTTTAATTTTAATGTAATCTAATTTATGGAAATCATCTTCTTGATTTGAAAATAGAACACTCTAAGAAAGTGAGGTACGCAGATGACAAAAACATTAAGAGAGTCTCCTCTGTTTGGCTGGGGATGTGGCTCAAGCGGTAGCGCGCCTGCCTGGCATGCGTGCGGCCCGGGTTCGATCCTCAGCACCACAAACAAACAAAGGTGTTGTGTCCGCCAAGAACTAAAAATAAATAAATATTTAAAAAAAAAAGAGAGTCTCCTCTACAAACTTCAAAAATATTTATTTATTTTCTGCATTGATCTCTTTTTTGTATGATATATAATAGTAGTCAGATTTCATCCGATTGCATTTGTATATTTAACTTCCACACATGGTGTAATATAAAGTTGATCGGTAGTAGGTTTGTTTCCAATACAATTTCCATGTCTATGTGACTATGTTTCAGGATTAATTCTAATTTTCTGTGAATATTTTTGTATTATAAAAAGCTGCCTTGATTACTGTAGCTTAAAAAGTGTTCATAAAAACTTTTGGTATGCTGCCGGTGAGGAGCTGAAGGAGGCCCGCATGCGGATCGAGTCCCCCAGCTACCAGATCTCCAGCCTCCAGAAGCAGGCCAGTGCTGCTGAGGACCGCATCCGAGAGCTGGAAGGGGCCAGGACTGAGGAGCGGGAGAAGTTCCGGAAGACGCTGGACGCCAAGGAGCAGGAGATGATGGAGATGCGTGATGTGATGCAGCAACAGCTGGCCGAGTACCAGGAGTTGCTGGACGTCCAGTTGACCTTGGACATGGAGATCAGCGCCTACCGCAAGCTCCTAGAGGGCGAGGAGGAGAGGCTGAAGCTGGCTCCCAGCCCCTCCTCACGGGTCACCATCTCACGGGCCACCTGGAGCAGCAGCAGCAGCAGCATGTCCAGAGCTGGGCGTTCAAGCCGAAGCAAGCGGCTGCGTCTGGAGGCGGAGGAGCCCCCAGGCAGCGGCTCAAGTGGCATTGGCTCGGGCAGCATTGGCTCGGGCAGCAGCAGCAGCAGCTTCCTCCTGGCCCAGCAGGCCTCGGCCACCTGCAGCGTCAGCACGGAGGAGACTGACCTGGAGGGCAGGTTCCTGCGGCTCAAGAAGGACTCAGACAAGGATCAGTCCCTGGGGAACTGGAGGATTAAGAGGCAGGTCCTGGAGGGCGATGAGATCGCCTGTAAGTTCACACCCAAGTACGTCCTGCGGGCCGGCCAGACAGTCACGGTGTGGGCAGCTGGTGCCGGGGTGGCCCACAGCCCCCCGCCACCCTGGTGTGGAAGAGCCAGAGCAGCTGGGGCTCGGGCGAAAGTTTCCGCACTGTGCTGGTCCACGCCGATGGAGAGGAAGTGGCCACAGGAGCAGTGAAGCAGTCTTCTGTGGTGCGGGAGAAGGAGAACCGGGAGGATCTTTTCCACCAGCAGGGGGACCCACGGACCACCTCGAGGGGCTGCTGCCTGATGTAACCGAGCACTCGGCATCTACACACTGTTCCTCACCCAGAGCCACTGAAAACTATTTTTCTAAAATCGGAAAAAAAAAAAAAAAAAAAAACTTTTGGTATCTAATGATTCACTTCTCAAAAATATTTCTGCCTTATTCAACATGCCAATGCTAAAATTTTTAAAACGTCTTACTAATTTAGATACACACACACATAAACACATAGCACACACACAGACACAAGCACATACACACACACACACTCACACACACACTCTGGAGATTTTTGTTTACTACTAAAATGAATCTACAGGTAACTTTGTTGAAAGTGAACAGTTTTGCCACACTGACTCTTCTAATTCATGAGCAAGGATCTGACCATATTTATTTAGGCTTTTAAATATTTCTTTGAAAATGTTTCAGAGTTTCTGTGTAGAGTATTAAATATTTTGTTTGACTTAGCAGTAGGACTTTTGTGGAACCTGTGTTTATTAAAATTTATCTTTACACACAAAACCAAAATAATTGTATTTAATGCAAATTCAGAAAACATACTAAAACAAAACTTATTTGTCCTTGACAACCTGAGGTTCAGTGTGGACTTTGTCAATACAACACTAAAGACCTGACCCAAGAAAAATTAATTGATAACTAGATTTATTTACATACTGTCTATGGTTTATTGAATTCTACAATGGTAGAATCAAATAATGTGAGATAAATCTACCCACCATGCCTACCACAAAGATTAAAATATTTACTTTTCAGAAAACAATTTGAAAATCTCTCCATTAAAACAATGATATTATTTTCAGAGTGAGCATTTACTAAAAAAGAAAGAAAGAAATACAGAAAGAAAGAAAGAAAAATAAAGAAAGAAAGAAAGAAAGAAAAAAGAAAGAAAGAAAGAAAAATTTACTTTAATTCCACGTTTTCACTCAATATGTTACATTAAAATTTTATTTATTACTCCTTCAGGTATGTTCACGAAGAAGAAGAAGAAGAAGAAGAAGAAGAAGAAGAAGAAGAAGAAGAAGAAGAAGAAGAAAAAGAAGAAGAAGAAGAAGAAAGAGAGAGAGAGAGAGAGAGAGTAAATAAAATGACAAATTTGTGAAACATATTCCCTGTATTCCCTGTTTAATGGATTGTTTTTTATGTGGAATCAGAGTACATATACCATGAAAAAACTTTGTGTAAAGTACCTAATACAAAAAATGGTTTTAAGTAAAATGTCTTAAGAATCAATTTTAAAAAGGAGTTTATTTTAGTGAATACTTTTAATTTTAATGTAATCTAATTTATGGAAATCATCTTCTTGATTTGAAAATAGAACACTCTAAGAAAGTGAGGTACGCAGATGACAAAAACATTAAGAGAGTCTCCTCTGTTTGGCTGGGGATGTGGCTCAAGCGGTAGCGCGCTCGCCTGGCATGCGTGCGGCCCGGGTTCGATCCTCAGCACCACAAACAAACAAAGGTGTTGTGTCCGCCAAGAACTAAAAATAAATAAATATTTAAAAAAAAAAGAGAGTCTCCTCTACAAACTTCAAAAATATTTATTTATTTTCTGCATTGATCTCTTTTTTGTATGATATATAATAGTAGTCAGATTTCATCCGATTGCATTTGTATATTTAACTTCCACACATGGTGTAATATAAAGTTGATCGGTAGTAGGTTTGTTTCCAATACAATTTCCATGTCTATGTGACTATGTTTCAGGATTAATTCTAATTTTCTGTGAATATTTTTGTATTATAAAAAGCTGCCTTGATTACTGTAGCTTAAAAAGTGTTCATAAAAACTTTTGGTATGCTGCCGGTGAGGAGCTGAAGGAGGCCCGCATGCGGATCGAGTCCCCCAGCTACCAGATCTCCAGCCTCCAGAAGCAGGCCAGTGCTGCTGAGGACCGCATCCGAGAGCTGGAAGGGGCCAGGACTGAGGAGCGGGAGAAGTTCCGGAAGACGCTGGACGCCAAGGAGCAGGAGATGATGGAGATGCGTGATGTGATGCAGCAACAGCTGGCCGAGTACCAGGAGTTGCTGGACGTCCAGTTGACCTTGGACATGGAGATCAGCGCCTACCGCAAGCTCCTAGAGGGCGAGGAGGAGAGGCTGAAGCTGGCTCCCAGCCCCTCCTCACGGGTCACCATCTCACGGGCCACCTGGAGCAGCAGCAGCAGCAGCATGTCCAGAGCTGGGCGTTCAAGCCGAAGCAAGCGGCTGCGTCTGGAGGCGGAGGAGCCCCCAGGCAGCGGCTCAAGTGGCATTGGCTCGGGCAGCATTGGCTCGGGCAGCAGCAGCAGCAGCTTCCTCCTGGCCCAGCAGGCCTCGGCCACCTGCAGCGTCAGCACGGAGGAGACTGACCTGGAGGGCAGGTTCCTGCGGCTCAAGAAGGACTCAGACAAGGATCAGTCCCTGGGGAACTGGAGGATTAAGAGGCAGGTCCTGGAGGGCGATGAGATCGCCTGTAAGTTCACACCCAAGTACGTCCTGCGGGCCGGCCAGACAGTCACGGTGTGGGCAGCTGGTGCCGGGGTGGCCCACAGCCCCCCGCCACCCTGGTGTGGAAGAGCCAGAGCAGCTGGGGCTCGGGCGAAAGTTTCCGCACTGTGCTGGTCCACGCCGATGGAGAGGAAGTGGCCACAGGAGCAGTGAAGCAGTCTTCTGTGGTGCGGGAGAAGGAGAACCGGGAGGATCTTTTCCACCAGCAGGGGGACCCACGGACCACCTCGAGGGGCTGCTGCCTGATGTAACCGAGCACTCGGCATCTACACACTGTTCCTCACCCAGAGCCACTGAAAACTATTTTTCTAAAATCGGAAAAAAAAAAAAAAAAAAAACTTTTGGTATCTAATGATTCACTTCTCAAAAATATTTCTGCCTTATTCAACATGCCAATGCTAAAATTTTTAAAACGTCTTACTAATTTAGATACACACACACATAAACACATAGCACACACACAGACACAAGCACATACACACACACACACTCACACACACACTCTGGAGATTTTTGTTTACTACTAAAATGAATCTACAGGTAACTTTGTTGAAAGTGAACAGTTTTGCCACACTGACTCTTCTAATTCATGAGCAAGGATCTGACCATATTTATTTAGGCTTTTAAATATTTCTTTGAAAATGTTTCAGAGTTTCTGTGTAGAGTATTAAATATTTTGTTTGACTTAGCAGTAGGACTTTTGTGGAACCTGTGTTTATTAAAATTTATCTTTACACACAAAACCAAAATAATTGTATTTAATGCAAATTCAGAAAACATACTAAAACAAAACTTATTTGTCCTTGCTGAGGTTCAGTGTGGACTTTGTCAATACAACACTAAAGACCTGACCCAAGAAAAATTAATTGATAACTAGATTTATTTACATACTGTCTATGGTTTATTGAATTCTACAATGGTAGAATCAAATAATGTGAGATAAATCTACCCACCATGCCTACCACAAAGATTAAAATATTTACTTTTCAGAAAACAATTTGAAAATCTCTCCATTAAAACAATGATATTATTTTCAGAGTGAGCATTTACTGAAAAAGAAAGAAAGAAATACAGAAAGAAAGAAAGAAAAATAAAGAAAGAAAGAAAGAAAGAAAAAAGAAAGAAAGAAAGAAAAATTTACTTTAATTCCACGTTTTCACTCAATATGTTACATTAAAATTTTATTTATTACTCCTTCAGGTATGTTCACGAAGAAGAAGAAGAAGAAGAAGAAGAAGAAGAAGAAGAAGAAGAAGAAGAAGAAGAAGAAGAAGAAGAAGCAGAAGAAGAAGAAGAAGAAGAAGAAGAAGAAAAAGAAGAAGAAGAAGAAGAGAGAGAGAGAGAGAGAGAGAGAGAGTAAATAAAATGACAAATTTGTGAAACATATTCCCTGTATTCCCTGTTTAATGGATTGTTTTTTTATGTGGAATCAGAGTACATATACCATGAAAAAACTTTGTGTAAAGTACCTAATACAAAAAATGGTTTTAAGTAAAATGTCTTAAGAATCAATTTTAAAAAGGAGTTTATTTTAGTGAATACTTTTAATTTTAATGTAATCTAATTTATGGAAATCATCTTCTTGATTTGAAAATAGAACACTCTAAGAAAGTGAGGTACGCAGATGACAAAAACATTAAGAGAGTCTCCTCTGTTTGGCTGGGGATGTGGCTCAAGCGGTAGCGCGCTCGCCTGGCATGCGTGCGGCCCGGGTTCGATCCTCAGCACCACAAACAAACAAAGGTGTTGTGTCCGCCAAGAACTAAAAATAAATAAATATTTAAAAAAAAAAGAGAGTCTCCTCTACAAACTTCAAAAATATTTATTTATTTTCTGCATTGATCTCTTTTTTGTATGATATATAATAGTAGTCAGATTTCATCCGATTGCATTTGTATATTTAACTTCCACACATGGTGTAATATAAAGTTGATCGGTAGTAGGTTTGTTTCCAATACAATTTCCATGTCTATGTGACTATGTTTCAGGATTAATTCTAATTTTCTGTGAATATTTTTGTATTATAAAAAGCTGCCTTGATTACTGTAGCTTAAAAAGTGTTCATAAAAACTTTTGGTATGCTGCCGGTGAGGAGCTGAAGGAGGCCCGCATGCGGATCGAGTCCCCCAGCTACCAGATCTCCAGCCTCCAGAAGCAGGCCAGTGCTGCTGAGGACCGCATCCGAGAGCTGGAAGGGGCCAGGACTGAGGAGCGGGAGAAGTTCCGGAAGACGCTGGACGCCAAGGAGCAGGAGATGATGGAGATGCGTGATGTGATGCAGCAACAGCTGGCCGAGTACCAGGAGTTGCTGGACGTCCAGTTGACCTTGGACATGGAGATCAGCGCCTACCGCAAGCTCCTAGAGGGCGAGGAGGAGAGGCTGAAGCTGGCTCCCAGCCCCTCCTCACGGGTCACCATCTCACGGGCCACCTGGAGCAGCAGCAGCAGCAGCATGTCCAGAGCTGGGCGTTCAAGCCGAAGCAAGCGGCTGCGTCTGGAGGCGGAGGAGCCCCCAGGCAGCGGCTCAAGTGGCATTGGCTCGGGCAGCATTGGCTCGGGCAGCAGCAGCAGCAGCTTCCTCCTGGCCCAGCAGGCCTCGGCCACCTGCAGCGTCAGCACGGAGGAGACTGACCTGGAGGGCAGGTTCCTGCGGCTCAAGAAGGACTCAGACAAGGATCAGTCCCTGGGGAACTGGAGGATTAAGAGGCAGGTCCTGGAGGGCGATGAGATCGCCTGTAAGTTCACACCCAAGTACGTCCTGCGGGCCGGCCAGACAGTCACGGTGTGGGCAGCTGGTGCCGGGGTGGCCCACAGCCCCCCGCCACCCTGGTGTGGAAGAGCCAGAGCAGCTGGGGCTCGGGCGAAAGTTTCCGCACTGTGCTGGTCCACGCCGATGGAGAGGAAGTGGCCACAGGAGCAGTGAAGCAGTCTTCTGTGGTGCGGGAGAAGGAGAACCGGGAGGATCTTTTCCACCAGCAGGGGGACCCACGGACCACCTCGAGGGGCTGCTGCCTGATGTAACCGAGCACTCGGCATCTACACACTGTTCCTCACCCAGAGCCACTGAAAACTATTTTTCTAAAATCGGAAAAAAAAAAAAAAAAACTTTTGGTATCTAATGATTCACTTCTCAAAAATATTTCTGCCTTATTCAACATGCCAATGCTAAAATTTTTAAAACGTCTTACTAATTTAGATACACACACACATAAACACATAGCACACACACAGACACAAGCACATACACACACACACACTCACACACACACTCTGGAGATTTTTGTTTACTACTAAAATGAATCTACAGGTAACTTTGTTGAAAGTGAACAGTTTTGCCACACTGACTCTTCTAATTCATGAGCAAGGATCTGACCATATTTATTTAGGCTTTTAAATATTTCTTTGAAAATGTTTCAGAGTTTCTGTGTAGAGTATTAAATATTTTGTTTGACTTAGCAGTAGGACTTTTGTGGAACCTGTGTTTATTAAAATTTATCTTTACACACAAAACCAAAATAATTGTATTTAATGCAAATTCAGAAAACATACTAAAACAAAACTTATTTGTCCTTGACAACCTGAGGTTCAGTGTGGACTTTGTCAATACAACACTAAAGACCTGACCCAAGAAAAATTAATTGATAACTAGATTTATTTACATACTGTCTATGGTTTATTGAATTCTACAATGGTAGAATCAAATAATGTGAGATAAATCTACCCACCATGCCTACCACAAAGATTAAAATATTTACTTTTCAGAAAACAATTTGAAAATCTCTCCATTAAAACAATGATATTATTTTCAGAGTGAGCATTTACTGAAAAAGAAAGAAAGAAATACAGAAAGAAAGAAAGAAAAATAAAGAAAGAAAGAAAGAAAGAAAAAAGAAAGAAAGAAAGAAAAATTTACTTTAATTCCACGTTTTCACTCAATATGTTACATTAAAATTTTATTTATTACTCCTTCAGGTATGTTCACGAAGAAGAAGAAGAAGAAGAAGAAGAAGAAGAAGAAGAAGAAGAAGAAGAAGCAGAAGAAGAAGAAGAAGAAGAAGAAGAAGAAAAAGAAGAAGAAGAAGAAAGAGATAGAGAGAGAGAGAGAGAGAGAGAGAGTAAATAAAATGACAAATTTGTGAAACATATTCCCTGTATTCCCTGTTTAATGGATTGTTTTTTTTATGTGGAATCAGAGTACATATACCATGAAAAAACTTTGTGTAAAGTACCTAATACAAAAAATGGTTTTAAGTAAAATGTCTTAAGAATCAATTTTAAAAAGGAGTTTATTTTAGTGAATACTTTTAATTTTAATGTAATCTAATTTATGGAAATCATCTTCTTGATTTGAAAATAGAACACTCTAAGAAAGTGAGGTACGCAGATGACAAAAACATTAAGAGAGTCTCCTCTGTTTGGCTGGGGATGTGGCTCAAGCGGTAGCGCGCTCGCCTGGCATGCGTGCGGCCCGGGTTCGATCCTCAGCACCACAAACAAACAAAGGTGTTGTGTCCGCCAAGAACTAAAAATAAATAAATATTTAAAAAAAAAAGAGAGTCTCCTCTACAAACTTCAAAAATATTTATTTATTTTCTGCATTGATCTCTTTTTTGTATGATATATAATAGTAGTCAGATTTCATCCGATTGCATTTGTATATTTAACTTCCACACATGGTGTAATATAAAGTTGATCGGTAGTAGGTTTGTTTCCAATACAATTTCCATGTCTATGTGACTATGTTTCAGGATTAATTCTAATTTTCTGTGAATATTTTTGTATTATAAAAAGCTGCCTTGATTACTGTAGCTTAAAAAGTGTTCATAAAAACTTTTGGTATGCTGCCGGTGAGGAGCTGAAGGAGGCCCGCATGCGGATCGAGTCCCCCAGCTACCAGATCTCCAGCCTCCAGAAGCAGGCCAGTGCTGCTGAGGACCGCATCCGAGAGCTGGAAGGGGCCAGGACTGAGGAGCGGGAGAAGTTCCGGAAGACGCTGGACGCCAAGGAGCAGGAGATGATGGAGATGCGTGATGTGATGCAGCAACAGCTGGCCGAGTACCAGGAGTTGCTGGACGTCCAGTTGACCTTGGACATGGAGATCAGCGCCTACCGCAAGCTCCTAGAGGGCGAGGAGGAGAGGCTGAAGCTGGCTCCCAGCCCCTCCTCACGGGTCACCATCTCACGGGCCACCTGGAGCAGCAGCAGCAGCAGCATGTCCAGAGCTGGGCGTTCAAGCCGAAGCAAGCGGCTGCGTCTGGAGGCGGAGGAGCCCCCAGGCAGCGGCTCAAGTGGCATTGGCTCGGGCAGCATTGGCTCGGGCAGCAGCAGCAGCAGCTTCCTCCTGGCCCAGCAGGCCTCGGCCACCTGCAGCGTCAGCACGGAGGAGACTGACCTGGAGGGCAGGTTCCTGCGGCTCAAGAAGGACTCAGACAAGGATCAGTCCCTGGGGAACTGGAGGATTAAGAGGCAGGTCCTGGAGGGCGATGAGATCGCCTGTAAGTTCACACCCAAGTACGTCCTGCGGGCCGGCCAGACAGTCACGGTGTGGGCAGCTGGTGCCGGGGTGGCCCACAGCCCCCCGCCACCCTGGTGTGGAAGAGCCAGAGCAGCTGGGGCTCGGGCGAAAGTTTCCGCACTGTGCTGGTCCACGCCGATGGAGAGGAAGTGGCCACAGGAGCAGTGAAGCAGTCTTCTGTGGTGCGGGAGAAGGAGAACCGGGAGGATCTTTTCCACCAGCAGGGGGACCCACGGACCACCTCGAGGGGCTGCTGCCTGATGTAACCGAGCACTCGGCATCTACACACTGTTCCTCACCCAGAGCCACTGAAAACTATTTTTCTCAAATCGGAAAAAAAAAAAAAAAAAAAAAAACTTTTGGTATCTAATGATTCACTTCTCAAAAATATTTCTGCCTTATTCAACATGCCAATGCTAAAATTTTTAAAACGTCTTACTAATTTAGATACACACACACATAAACACATAGCACACACACAGACACAAGCACATACACACACACACACTCACACACACACTCTGGAGATTTTTGTTTACTACTAAAATGAATCTACAGGTAACTTTGTTGAAAGTGAACAGTTTTGCCACACTGACTCTTCTAATTCATGAGCAAGGATCTGACCATATTTATTTAGGCTTTTAAATATTTCTTTGAAAATGTTTCAGAGTTTCTGTGTAGAGTATTAAATATTTTGTTTGACTTAGCAGTAGGACTTTTGTGGAACCTGTGTTTATTAAAATTTATCTTTACACACAAAACCAAAATAATTGTATTTAATGCAAATTCAGAAAACATACTAAAACAAAACTTATTTGTCCTTGACAACCTGAGGTTCAGTGTGGACTTTGTCAATACAACACTAAAGACCTGACCCAAGAAAAATTAATTGATAACTAGATTTATTTACATACTGTCTATGGTTTATTGAATTCTACAATGGTAGAATCAAATAATGTGAGATAAATCTACCCACCATGCCTACCACAAAGATTAAAATATTTACTTTTCAGAAAACAATTTGAAAATCTCTCCATTAAAACAATGATATTATTTTCAGAGTGAGCATTTACTGAAAAAGAAAGAAAGAAATACAGAAAGAAAGAAAGAAAAATAAAGAAAGAAAGAAAGAAAGAAAAAAGAAAGAAAGAAAGAAAAATTTACTTTAATTCCACGTTTTCACTCAATATGTTACATTAAAATTTTATTTATTACTCCTTCAGGTATGTTCACGAAGAAGAAGAAGAAGAAGAAGAAGAAGAAGAAGAAGAAGAAGAAGAAGAAGAAGAAGAAGCAGAAGAAGAAGAAGAAGAAGAAGAAGAAGAAGAAAAAGAAGAAGAAGAAGAAAGAGAGAGAGAGAGAGAGAGAGAGAGAGTAAATAAAATGACAAATTTGTGAAACATATTCCCTGTATTCCCTGTTTAATGGATTGTTTTTTTATGTGGAATCAGAGTACATATACCATGAAAAAACTTTGTGTAAAGTACCTAATACAAAAAATGGTTTTAAGTAAAATGTCTTAAGAATCAATTTTAAAAAGGAGTTTATTTTAGTGAATACTTTTAATTTTAATGTAATCTAATTTATGGAAATCATCTTCTTGATTTGAAAATAGAACACTCTAAGAAAGTGAGGTACGCAGATGACAAAAACATTAAGAGAGTCTCCTCTGTTTGGCTGGGGATGTGGCTCAAGCGGTAGCGCGCTCGCCTGGCATGCGTGCGGCCCGGGTTCGATCCTCAGCACCACAAACAAACAAAGGTGTTGTGTCCGCCAAGAACTAAAAATAAATAAATATTTAAAAAAAAAAGAGAGTCTCCTCTACAAACTTCAAAAATATTTATTTATTTTCTGCATTGATCTCTTTTTTGTATGATATATAATAGTAGTCAGATTTCATCCGATTGCATTTGTATATTTAACTTCCACACATGGTGTAATATAAAGTTGATCGGTAGTAGGTTTGTTTCCAATACAATTTCCATGTCTATGTGACTATGTTTCAGGATTAATTCTAATTTTCTGTGAATATTTTTGTATTATAAAAAGCTGCCTTGATTACTGTAGCTTAAAAAGTGTTCATAAAAACTTTTGGTATGCTGCCGGTGAGGAGCTGAAGGAGGCCCGCATGCGGATCGAGTCCCCCAGCTACCAGATCTCCAGCCTCCAGAAGCAGGCCAGTGCTGCTGAGGACCGCATCCGAGAGCTGGAAGGGGCCAGGACTGAGGAGCGGGAGAAGTTCCGGAAGACGCTGGACGCCAAGGAGCAGGAGATGATGGAGATGCGTGATGTGATGCAGCAACAGCTGGCCGAGTACCAGGAGTTGCTGGACGTCCAGTTGACCTTGGACATGGAGATCAGCGCCTACCGCAAGCTCCTAGAGGGCGAGGAGGAGAGGCTGAAGCTGGCTCCCAGCCCCTCCTCACGGGTCACCATCTCACGGGCCACCTGGAGCAGCAGCAGCAGCAGCATGTCCAGAGCTGGGCGTTCAAGCCGAAGCAAGCGGCTGCGTCTGGAGGCGGAGGAGCCCCCAGGCAGCGGCTCAAGTGGCATTGGCTCGGGCAGCATTGGCTCGGGCAGCAGCAGCAGCAGCTTCCTCCTGGCCCAGCAGGCCTCGGCCACCTGCAGCGTCAGCACGGAGGAGACTGACCTGGAGGGCAGGTTCCTGCGGCTCAAGAAGGACTCAGACAAGGATCAGTCCCTGGGGAACTGGAGGATTAAGAGGCAGGTCCTGGAGGGCGATGAGATCGCCTGTAAGTTCACACCCAAGTACGTCCTGCGGGCCGGCCAGACAGTCACGGTGTGGGCAGCTGGTGCCGGGGTGGCCCACAGCCCCCCGCCACCCTGGTGTGGAAGAGCCAGAGCAGCTGGGGCTCGGGCGAAAGTTTCCGCACTGTGCTGGTCCACGCCGATGGAGAGGAAGTGGCCACAGGAGCAGTGAAGCAGTCTTCTGTGGTGCGGGAGAAGGAGAACCGGGAGGATCTTTTCCACCAGCAGGGGGACCCACGGACCACCTCGAGGGGCTGCTGCCTGATGTAACCGAGCACTCGGCATCTACACACTGTTCCTCACCCAGAGCCACTGAAAACTATTTTTCTAAAATCGGAAAAAAAAAAAAAAAACTTTTGGTATCTAATGATTCACTTCTCAAAAATATTTCTGCCTTATTCAACATGCCAATGCTAAAATTTTTAAAACGTCTTACTAATTTAGATACACACACACATAAACACATAGCACACACACAGACACAAGCACATACACACACACACACTCACACACACACTCTGGAGATTTTTGTTTACTACTAAAATGAATCTACAGGTAACTTTGTTGAAAGTGAACAGTTTTGCCACACTGACTCTTCTAATTCATGAGCAAGGATCTGACCATATTTATTTAGGCTTTTAAATATTTCTTTGAAAATGTTTCAGAGTTTCTGTGTAGAGTATTAAATATTTTGTTTGACTTAGCAGTAGGACTTTTGTGGAACCTGTGTTTATTAAAATTTATCTTTACACACAAAACCAAAATAATTGTATTTAATGCAAATTCAGAAAACATACTAAAACAAAACTTATTTGTCCTTGACAACCTGAGGTTCAGTGTGGACTTTGTCAATACAACACTAAAGACCTGACCCAAGAAAAATTAATTGATAACTAGATTTATTTACATACTGTCTATGGTTTATTGAATTCTACAATGGTAGAATCAAATAATGTGAGATAAATCTACCCACCATGCCTACCACAAAGATTAAAATATTTACTTTTCAGAAAACAATTTGAAAATCTCTCCATTAAAACAATGATATTATTTTCAGAGTGAGCATTTACTGAAAAAGAAAGAAAGAAATACAGAAAGAAAGAAAGAAAAATAAAGAAAGAAAGAAAGAAAGAAAAAAGAAAGAAAGAAAGAAAAATTTACTTTAATTCCACGTTTTCACTCAATATGTTACATTAAAATTTTATTTATTACTCCTTCAGGTATGTTCACGAAGAAGAAGAAGAAGAAGAAGAAGAAGAAGAAGAAGAAGAAGAAGAAGCAGAAGAAGAAGAAGAAGAAGAAGAAGAAGAAAAAGAAGAAGAAGAAGAAAGAGATAGAGAGAGAGAGAGAGAGAGAGAGAGTAAATAAAATGACAAATTTGTGAAACATATTCCCTGTATTCCCTGTTTAATGGATTGTTTTTTTTATGTGGAATCAGAGTACATATACCATGAAAAAACTTTGTGTAAAGTACCTAATACAAAAAATGGTTTTAAGTAAAATGTCTTAAGAATCAATTTTAAAAAGGAGTTTATTTTAGTGAATACTTTTAATTTTAATGTAATCTAATTTATGGAAATCATCTTCTTGATTTGAAAATAGAACACTCTAAGAAAGTGAGGTACGCAGATGACAAAAACATTAAGAGAGTCTCCTCTGTTTGGCTGGGGATGTGGCTCAAGCGGTAGCGCGCTCGCCTGGCATGCGTGCGGCCCGGGTTCGATCCTCAGCACCACAAACAAACAAAGGTGTTGTGTCCGCCAAGAACTAAAAATAAATAAATATTTAAAAAAAAAAGAGAGTCTCCTCTACAAACTTCAAAAATATTTATTTATTTTCTGCATTGATCTCTTTTTTGTATGATATATAATAGTAGTCAGATTTCATCCGATTGCATTTGTATATTTAACTTCCACACATGGTGTAATATAAAGTTGATCGGTAGTAGGTTTGTTTCCAATACAATTTCCATGTCTATGTGACTATGTTTCAGGATTAATTCTAATTTTCTGTGAATATTTTTGTATTATAAAAAGCTGCCTTGATTACTGTAGCTTAAAAAGTGTTCATAAAAACTTTTGGTATGCTGCCGGTGAGGAGCTGAAGGAGGCCCGCATGCGGATCGAGTCCCCCAGCTACCAGATCTCCAGCCTCCAGAAGCAGGCCAGTGCTGCTGAGGACCGCATCCGAGAGCTGGAAGGGGCCAGGACTGAGGAGCGGGAGAAGTTCCGGAAGACGCTGGACGCCAAGGAGCAGGAGATGATGGAGATGCGTGATGTGATGCAGCAACAGCTGGCCGAGTACCAGGAGTTGCTGGACGTCCAGTTGACCTTGGACATGGAGATCAGCGCCTACCGCAAGCTCCTAGAGGGCGAGGAGGAGAGGCTGAAGCTGGCTCCCAGCCCCTCCTCACGGGTCACCATCTCACGGGCCACCTGGAGCAGCAGCAGCAGCAGCATGTCCAGAGCTGGGCGTTCAAGCCGAAGCAAGCGGCTGCGTCTGGAGGCGGAGGAGCCCCCAGGCAGCGGCTCAAGTGGCATTGGCTCGGGCAGCATTGGCTCGGGCAGCAGCAGCAGCAGCTTCCTCCTGGCCCAGCAGGCCTCGGCCACCTGCAGCGTCAGCACGGAGGAGACTGACCTGGAGGGCAGGTTCCTGCGGCTCAAGAAGGACTCAGACAAGGATCAGTCCCTGGGGAACTGGAGGATTAAGAGGCAGGTCCTGGAGGGCGATGAGATCGCCTGTAAGTTCACACCCAAGTACGTCCTGCGGGCCGGCCAGACAGTCACGGTGTGGGCAGCTGGTGCCGGGGTGGCCCACAGCCCCCCGCCACCCTGGTGTGGAAGAGCCAGAGCAGCTGGGGCTCGGGCGAAAGTTTCCGCACTGTGCTGGTCCACGCCGATGGAGAGGAAGTGGCCACAGGAGCAGTGAAGCAGTCTTCTGTGGTGCGGGAGAAGGAGAACCGGGAGGATCTTTTCCACCAGCAGGGGGACCCACGGACCACCTCGAGGGGCTGCTGCCTGATGTAACCGAGCACTCGGCATCTACACACTGTTCCTCACCCAGAGCCACTGAAAACTATTTTTCTCAAATCGGAAAAAAAAAAAAAAAAAAAAAAACTTTTGGTATCTAATGATTCACTTCTCAAAAATATTTCTGCCTTATTCAACATGCCAATGCTAAAATTTTTAAAACGTCTTACTAATTTAGATACACACACACATAAACACATAGCACACACACAGACACAAGCACATACACACACACACACTCACACACACACTCTGGAGATTTTTGTTTACTACTAAAATGAATCTACAGGTAACTTTGTTGAAAGTGAACAGTTTTGCCACACTGACTCTTCTAATTCATGAGCAAGGATCTGACCATATTTATTTAGGCTTTTAAATATTTCTTTGAAAATGTTTCAGAGTTTCTGTGTAGAGTATTAAATATTTTGTTTGACTTAGCAGTAGGACTTTTGTGGAACCTGTGTTTATTAAAATTTATCTTTACACACAAAACCAAAATAATTGTATTTAATGCAAATTCAGAAAACATACTAAAACAAAACTTATTTGTCCTTGACAACCTGAGGTTCAGTGTGGACTTTGTCAATACAACACTAAAGACCTGACCCAAGAAAAATTAATTGATAACTAGATTTATTTACATACTGTCTATGGTTTATTGAATTCTACAATGGTAGAATCAAATAATGTGAGATAAATCTACCCACCATGCCTACCACAAAGATTAAAATATTTACTTTTCAGAAAACAATTTGAAAATCTCTCCATTAAAACAATGATATTATTTTCAGAGTGAGCATTTACTGAAAAAGAAAGAAAGAAATACAGAAAGAAAGAAAGAAAAATAAAGAAAGAAAGAAAGAAAGAAAAAAGAAAGAAAGAAAGAAAAATTTACTTTAATTCCACGTTTTCACTCAATATGTTACATTAAAATTTTATTTATTACTCCTTCAGGTATGTTCACGAAGAAGAAGAAGAAGAAGAAGAAGAAGAAGAAGAAGAAGAAGAAGAAGAAGAAGAAGCAGAAGAAGAAGAAGAAGAAGAAGAAGAAGAAGAAGAAGAAGAAGAAGAAAAAGAAGAAGAAGAAGAAGAAAGAGAGAGAGAGAGAGAGAGAGTAAATAAAATGACAAATTTGTGAAACATATTCCCTGTATTCCCTGTTTAATGGATTGTTTTTTATGTGGAATCAGAGTACATATACCATGAAAAAACTTTGTGTAAAGTACCTAATACAAAAAATGGTTTTAAGTAAAATGTCTTAAGAATCAATTTTAAAAAGGAGTTTATTTTAGTGAATACTTTTAATTTTAATGTAATCTAATTTATGGAAATCATCTTCTTGATTTGAAAATAGAACACTCTAAGAAAGTGAGGTACGCAGATGACAAAAACATTAAGAGAGTCTCCTCTGTTTGGCTGGGGATGTGGCTCAAGCGGTAGCGCGCTCGCCTGGCATGCGTGCGGCCCGGGTTCGATCCTCAGCACCACAAACAAACAAAGGTGTTGTGTCCGCCAAGAACTAAAAATAAATAAATATTTAAAAAAAAAAGAGAGTCTCCTCTACAAACTTCA
Source organism: Urocitellus parryii (assembly GCF_045843805.1). NCBI lineage: Eukaryota > Metazoa > Chordata > Mammalia > Rodentia > Sciuridae > Urocitellus > Urocitellus parryii. The sequence goes on along the minus strand of NW_027552550.1, from coordinate 19,062 downwards.
AAAATATTTATTTATTTTCTGCATTGATCTCTTTTTTGTATGATATATAATAGTAGTCAGATTTCATCCGATTGCATTTGTATATTTAACTTCCACACATGGTGTAATATAAAGTTGATCGGTAGTAGGTTTGTTTCCAATACAATTTCCATGTCTATGTGACTATGTTTCAGGATTAATTCTAATTTTCTGTGAATATTTTTGTATTATAAAAAGCTGCCTTGATTACTGTAGCTTAAAAAGTGTTCATAAAAACTTTTGGTATGCTGCCGGTGAGGAGCTGAAGGAGGCCCGCATGCGGATCGAGTCCCCCAGCTACCAGATCTCCAGCCTCCAGAAGCAGGCCAGTGCTGCTGAGGACCGCATCCGAGAGCTGGAAGGGGCCAGGACTGAGGAGCGGGAGAAGTTCCGGAAGACGCTGGACGCCAAGGAGCAGGAGATGATGGAGATGCGTGATGTGATGCAGCAACAGCTGGCCGAGTACCAGGAGTTGCTGGACGTCCAGTTGACCTTGGACATGGAGATCAGCGCCTACCGCAAGCTCCTAGAGGGCGAGGAGGAGAGGCTGAAGCTGGCTCCCAGCCCCTCCTCACGGGTCACCATCTCACGGGCCACCTGGAGCAGCAGCAGCAGCAGCATGTCCAGAGCTGGGCGTTCAAGCCGAAGCAAGCGGCTGCGTCTGGAGGCGGAGGAGCCCCCAGGCAGCGGCTCAAGTGGCATTGGCTCGGGCAGCATTGGCTCGGGCAGCAGCAGCAGCAGCTTCCTCCTGGCCCAGCAGGCCTCGGCCACCTGCAGCGTCAGCACGGAGGAGACTGACCTGGAGGGCAGGTTCCTGCGGCTCAAGAAGGACTCAGACAAGGATCAGTCCCTGGGGAACTGGAGGATTAAGAGGCAGGTCCTGGAGGGCGATGAGATCGCCTGTAAGTTCACACCCAAGTACGTCCTGCGGGCCGGCCAGACAGTCACGGTGTGGGCAGCTGGTGCCGGGGTGGCCCACAGCCCCCCGCCACCCTGGTGTGGAAGAGCCAGAGCAGCTGGGGCTCGGGCGAAAGTTTCCGCACTGTGCTGGTCCACGCCGATGGAGAGGAAGTGGCCACAGGAGCAGTGAAGCAGTCTTCTGTGGTGCGGGAGAAGGAGAACCGGGAGGATCTTTTCCACCAGCAGGGGGACCCACGGACCACCTCGAGGGGCTGCTGCCTGATGTAACCGAGCACTCGGCATCTACACACTGTTCCTCACCCAGAGCCACTGAAAACTATTTTTCTAAAATCGGAAAAAAAAAAAAAAAACTTTTGGTATCTAATGATTCACTTCTCAAAAATATTTCTGCCTTATTCAACATGCCAATGCTAAAATTTTTAAAACGTCTTACTAATTTAGATACACACACATAAACACATAGCACACACACAGACACAAGCACATACACACACACACACTCACACACACACTCTGGAGATTTTTGTTTACTACTAAAATGAATCTACAGGTAACTTTGTTGAAAGTGAACAGTTTTGCCACACTGACTCTTCTAATTCATGAGCAAGGATCTGACCATATTTATTTAGGCTTTTAAATATTTCTTTGAAAATGTTTCAGAGTTTCTGTGTAGAGTATTAAATATTTTGTTTGACTTAGCAGTAGGACTTTTGTGGAACCTGTGTTTATTAAAATTTATCTTTACACACAAAACCAAAATAATTGTATTTAATGCAAATTCAGAAAACATACTAAAACAAAACTTATTTGTCCTTGACAACCTGAGGTTCAGTGTGGACTTTGTCAATACAACACTAAAGACCTGACCCAAGAAAAATTAATTGATAACTAGATTTATTTACATACTGTCTATGGTTTATTGAATTCTACAATGGTAGAATCAAATAATGTGAGATAAATCTACCCACCATGCCTACCACAAAGATTAAAATATTTACTTTTCAGAAAACAATTTGAAAATCTCTCCATTAAAACAATGATATTATTTTCAGAGTGAGCATTTACTGAAAAAGAAAGAAAGAAATACAGAAAGAAAGAAAGAAAAATAAATAAAGAAAGAAAGAAAGAAAGAAAAAAGAAAGAAAGAAAGAAAAATTTACTTTAATTCCACGTTTTCACTCAATATGTTACATTAAAATTTTATTTATTACTCCTTCAGGTATGTTCACGAAGAAGAAGAAGAAGAAGAAGAAGAAGAAGAAGAAGAAGAAGAAGAAGAAGAAGAAGAAGAAGAAGAAAAAGAAGAAGAAGAAGAAGAAAGAGAGAGAGAGAGAGAGAGAGAGTAAATAAAATGACAAATTTGTGAAACATATTCCCTGTATTCCCTGTTTAATGGATTGTTTTTTATGTGGAATCAGAGTACATATACCATGAAAAAACTTTGTGTAAAGTACCTAATACAAAAAATGGTTTTAAGTAAAATGTCTTAAGAATCAATTTTAAAAAGGAGTTTATTTTAGTGAATACTTTTAATTTTAATGTAATCTAATTTATGGAAATCATCTTCTTGATTTGAAAATAGAACACTCTAAGAAAGTGAGGTACGCAGATGACAAAAACATTAAGAGAGTCTCCTCTGTTTGGCTGGGGATGTGGCTCAAGCGGTAGCGCGCTCGCCTGGCATGCGTGCGGCCCGGGTTCGATCCTCAGCACCACAAACAAACAAAGGTGTTGTGTCCGCCAAGAACTAAAAATAAATAAATATTTAAAAAAAAAAGAGAGTCTCCTCTACAAACTTCAAAAATATTTATTTATTTTCTGCATTGATCTCTTTTTTGTATGATATATAATAGTAGTCAGATTTCATCCGATTGCATTTGTATATTTAACTTCCACACATGGTGTAATATAAAGTTGATCGGTAGTAGGTTTGTTTCCAATACAATTTCCATGTCTATGTGACTATGTTTCAGGATTAATTCTAATTTTCTGTGAATATTTTTGTATTATAAAAAGCTGCCTTGATTACTGTAGCTTAAAAAGTGTTCATAAAAACTTTTGGTATGCTGCCGGTGAGGAGCTGAAGGAGGCCCGCATGCGGATCGAGTCCCCCAGCTACCAGATCTCCAGCCTCCAGAAGCAGGCCAGTGCTGCTGAGGACCGCATCCGAGAGCTGGAAGGGGCCAGGACTGAGGAGCGGGAGAAGTTCCGGAAGACGCTGGACGCCAAGGAGCAGGAGATGATGGAGATGCGTGATGTGATGCAGCAACAGCTGGCCGAGTACCAGGAGTTGCTGGACGTCCAGTTGACCTTGGACATGGAGATCAGCGCCTACCGCAAGCTCCTAGAGGGCGAGGAGGAGAGGCTGAAGCTGGCTCCCAGCCCCTCCTCACGGGTCACCATCTCACGGGCCACCTGGAGCAGCAGCAGCAGCAGCATGTCCAGAGCTGGGCGTTCAAGCCGAAGCAAGCGGCTGCGTCTGGAGGCGGAGGAGCCCCCAGGCAGCGGCTCAAGTGGCATTGGCTCGGGCAGCATTGGCTCGGGCAGCAGCAGCAGCAGCTTCCTCCTGGCCCAGCAGGCCTCGGCCACCTGCAGCGTCAGCACGGAGGAGACTGACCTGGAGGGCAGGTTCCTGCGGCTCAAGAAGGACTCAGACAAGGATCAGTCCCTGGGGAACTGGAGGATTAAGAGGCAGGTCCTGGAGGGCGATGAGATCGCCTGTAAGTTCACACCCAAGTACGTCCTGCGGGCCGGCCAGACAGTCACGGTGTGGGCAGCTGGTGCCGGGGTGGCCCACAGCCCCCCGCCACCCTGGTGTGGAAGAGCCAGAGCAGCTGGGGCTCGGGCGAAAGTTTCCGCACTGTGCTGGTCCACGCCGATGGAGAGGAAGTGGCCACAGGAGCAGTGAAGCAGTCTTCTGTGGTGCGGGAGAAGGAGAACCGGGAGGATCTTTTCCACCAGCAGGGGGACCCACGGACCACCTCGAGGGGCTGCTGCCTGATGTAACCGAGCACTCGGCATCTACACACTGTTCCTCACCCAGAGCCACTGAAAACTATTTTTCTAAAATCGGAAAAAAAAAAAAAAAAACTTTTGGTATCTAATGATTCACTTCTCAAAAATATTTCTGCCTTATTCAACATGCCAATGCTAAAATTTTTAAAACGTCTTACTAATTTAGATACACACACATAAACACATAGCACACACACAGACACAAGCACATACACACACACACACTCACACACACACTCTGGAGATTTTTGTTTACTACTAAAATGAATCTACAGGTAACTTTGTTGAAAGTGAACAGTTTTGCCACACTGACTCTTCTAATTCATGAGCAAGGATCTGACCATATTTATTTAGGCTTTTAAATATTTCTTTGAAAATGTTTCAGAGTTTCTGTGTAGAGTATTAAATATTTTGTTTGACTTAGCAGTAGGACTTTTGTGGAACCTGTGTTTATTAAAATTTATCTTTACACACAAAACCAAAATAATTGTATTTAATGCAAATTCAGAAAACATACTAAAACAAAACTTATTTGTCCTTGACAACCTGAGGTTCAGTGTGGACTTTGTCAATACAACACTAAAGACCTGACCCAAGAAAAATTAATTGATAACTAGATTTATTTACATACTGTCTATGGTTTATTGAATTCTACAATGGTAGAATCAAATAATGTGAGATAAATCTACCCACCATGCCTACCACAAAGATTAAAATATTTACTTTTCAGAAAACAATTTGAAAATCTCTCCATTAAAACAATGATATTATTTTCAGAGTGAGCATTTACTGAAAAAGAAAGAAAGAAATACAGAAAGAAAGAAAGAAAAATAAATAAAGAAAGAAAGAAAGAAAGAAAAAAGAAAGAAAGAAAGAAAAATTTACTTTAATTCCACGTTTTCACTCAATATGTTACATTAAAATTTTATTTATTACTCCTTCAGGTATGTTCACGAAGAAGAAGAAGAAGAAGAAGAAGAAGAAGAAGAAGAAGAAGAAGAAGAAGAAGAAGAAGAAAAAGAAGAAGAAGAAGAAGAAAGAGAGAGAGAGAGAGAGAGAGAGTAAATAAAATGACAAATTTGTGAAACATATTCCCTGTATTCCCTGTTTAATGGATTGTTTTTTATGTGGAATCAGAGTACATATACCATGAAAAAACTTTGTGTAAAGTACCTAATACAAAAAATGGTTTTAAGTAAAATGTCTTAAGAATCAATTTTAAAAAGGAGTTTATTTTAGTGAATACTTTTAATTTTAATGTAATCTAATTTATGGAAATCATCTTCTTGATTTGAAAATAGAACACTCTAAGAAAGTGAGGTACGCAGATGACAAAAACATTAAGAGAGTCTCCTCTGTTTGGCTGGGGATGTGGCTCAAGCGGTAGCGCGCTCGCCTGGCATGCGTGCGGCCCGGGTTCGATCCTCAGCACCACAAACAAACAAAGGCGTTGTGTCCGCCAAGAACTAAAAATAAATAAATATTTAAAAAAAAAAGAGAGTCTCCTCTACAAACTTCAAAAATATTTATTTATTTTCTGCATTGATCTCTTTTTTGTATGATATATAATAGTAGTCAGATTTCATCCGATTGCATTTGTATATTTAACTTCCACACATGGTGTAATATAAAGTTGATCGGTAGTAGGTTTGTTTCCAATACAATTTCCATGTCTATGTGACTATGTTTCAGGATTAATTCTAATTTTCTGTGAATATTTTTGTATTATAAAAAGCTGCCTTGATTACTGTAGCTTAAAAAGTGTTCATAAAAACTTTTGGTATGCTGCCGGTGAGGAGCTGAAGGAGGCCCGCATGCGGATCGAGTCCCCCAGCTACCAGATCTCCAGCCTCCAGAAGCAGGCCAGTGCTGCTGAGGACCGCATCCGAGAGCTGGAAGGGGCCAGGACTGAGGAGCGGGAGAAGTTCCGGAAGACGCTGGACGCCAAGGAGCAGGAGATGATGGAGATGCGTGATGTGATGCAGCAACAGCTGGCCGAGTACCAGGAGTTGCTGGACGTCCAGTTGACCTTGGACATGGAGATCAGCGCCTACCGCAAGCTCCTAGAGGGCGAGGAGGAGAGGCTGAAGCTGGCTCCCAGCCCCTCCTCACGGGTCACCATCTCACGGGCCACCTGGAGCAGCAGCAGCAGCAGCATGTCCAGAGCTGGGCGTTCAAGCCGAAGCAAGCGGCTGCGTCTGGAGGCGGAGGAGCCCCCAGGCAGCGGCTCAAGTGGCATTGGCTCGGGCAGCATTGGCTCGGGCAGCAGCAGCAGCAGCTTCCTCCTGGCCCAGCAGGCCTCGGCCACCTGCAGCGTCAGCACGGAGGAGACTGACCTGGAGGGCAGGTTCCTGCGGCTCAAGAAGGACTCAGACAAGGATCAGTCCCTGGGGAACTGGAGGATTAAGAGGCAGGTCCTGGAGGGCGATGAGATCGCCTGTAAGTTCACACCCAAGTACGTCCTGCGGGCCGGCCAGACAGTCACGGTGTGGGCAGCTGGTGCCGGGGTGGCCCACAGCCCCCCGCCACCCTGGTGTGGAAGAGCCAGAGCAGCTGGGGCTCGGGCGAAAGTTTCCGCACTGTGCTGGTCCACGCCGATGGAGAGGAAGTGGCCACAGGAGCAGTGAAGCAGTCTTCTGTGGTGCGGGAGAAGGAGAACCGGGAGGATCTTTTCCACCAGCAGGGGGACCCACGGACCACCTCGAGGGGCTGCTGCCTGATGTAACCGAGCACTCGGCATCTACACACTGTTCCTCACCCAGAGCCACTGAAAACTATTTTTCTAAAATCGGAAAAAAAAAAAAAAACTTTTGGTATCTAATGATTCACTTCTCAAAAATATTTCTGCCTTATTCAACATGCCAATGCTAAAATTTTTAAAACGTCTTACTAATTTAGATACACACACACATAAACACATAGCACACACACAGACACAAGCACATACACACACACACACTCACACACACACTCTGGAGATTTTTGTTTACTACTAAAATGAATCTACAGGTAACTTTGTTGAAAGTGAACAGTTTTGCCACACTGACTCTTCTAATTCATGAGCAAGGATCTGACCATATTTATTTAGGCTTTTAAATATTTCTTTGAAAATGTTTCAGAGTTTCTGTGTAGAGTATTAAATATTTTGTTTGACTTAGCAGTAGGACTTTTGTGGAACCTGTGTTTATTAAAATTTATCTTTACACACAAAACCAAAATAATTGTATTTAATGCAAATTCAGAAAACATACTAAAACAAAACTTATTTGTCCTTGACAACCTGAGGTTCAGTGTGGACTTTGTCAATACAACACTAAAGACCTGACCCAAGAAAAATTAATTGATAACTAGATTTATTTACATACTGTCTATGGTTTATTGAATTCTACAATGGTAGAATCAAATAATGTGAGATAAATCTACCCACCATGCCTACCACAAAGATTAAAATATTTACTTTTCAGAAAACAATTTGAAAATCTCTCCATTAAAACAATGATATTATTTTCAGAGTGAGCATTTACTAAAAAAGAAAGAAAGAAATACAGAAAGAAAGAAAGAAAAATAAAGAAAGAAAGAAAGAAAGAAAAATTTACTTTAATTCCACGTTTTCACTCAATATGTTACATTAAAATTTTATTTATTACTCCTTCAGGTATGTTCACGAAGAAGAAGAAGAAGAAGAAGAAGAAGAAGAAGAAGAAGCAGAAGAAGAAGAAGAAGAAGAAGAAGAAGAAGAAGAAGAAGAAGAAGAAGAAAAAGAAGAAGAAGAAGAAGAAAGAGAGAGAGAGAGAGAGAGAGTAAATAAAATGACAAATTTGTGAAACATATTCCCTGTATTCCCTGTTTAATGGATTGTTTTTTATGTGGAATCAGAGTACATATACCATGAAAAAACTTTGTGTAAAGTACCTAATACAAAAAATGGTTTTAAGTAAAATGTCTTAAGAATCAATTTTAAAAAGGAGTTTATTTTAGTGAATACTTTTAATTTTAATGTAATCTAATTTATGGAAATCATCTTCTTGATTTGAAAATAGAACACTCTAAGAAAGTGAGGTACGCAGATGACAAAAACATTAAGAGAGTCTCCTCTGTTTGGCTGGGGATGTGGCTCAAGCGGTAGCGCGCTCGCCTGGCATGCGTGCGGCCCGGGTTCGATCCTCAGCACCACAAACAAACAAAGGTGTTGTGTCCGCCAAGAACTAAAAATAAATAAATATTTAAAAAAAAAAGAGAGTCTCCTCTACAAACTTCAAAAATATTTATTTATTTTCTGCATTGATCTCTTTTTTGTATGATATATAATAGTAGTCAGATTTCATCCGATTGCATTTGTATATTTAACTTCCACACATGGTGTAATATAAAGTTGATCGGTAGTAGGTTTGTTTCCAATACAATTTCCATGTCTATGTGACTATGTTTCAGGATTAATTCTAATTTTCTGTGAATATTTTTGTATTATAAAAAGCTGCCTTGATTACTGTAGCTTAAAAAGTGTTCATAAAAACTTTTGGTATGCTGCCGGTGAGGAGCTGAAGGAGGCCCGCATGCGGATCGAGTCCCCCAGCTACCAGATCTCCAGCCTCCAGAAGCAGGCCAGTGCTGCTGAGGACCGCATCCGAGAGCTGGAAGGGGCCAGGACTGAGGAGCGGGAGAAGTTCCGGAAGACGCTGGACGCCAAGGAGCAGGAGATGATGGAGATGCGTGATGTGATGCAGCAACAGCTGGCCGAGTACCAGGAGTTGCTGGACGTCCAGTTGACCTTGGACATGGAGATCAGCGCCTACCGCAAGCTCCTAGAGGGCGAGGAGGAGAGGCTGAAGCTGGCTCCCAGCCCCTCCTCACGGGTCACCATCTCACGGGCCACCTGGAGCAGCAGCAGCAGCAGCATGTCCAGAGCTGGGCGTTCAAGCCGAAGCAAGCGGCTGCGTCTGGAGGCGGAGGAGCCCCCAGGCAGCGGCTCAAGTGGCATTGGCTCGGGCAGCATTGGCTCGGGCAGCAGCAGCAGCAGCTTCCTCCTGGCCCAGCAGGCCTCGGCCACCTGCAGCGTCAGCACGGAGGAGACTGACCTGGAGGGCAGGTTCCTGCGGCTCAAGAAGGACTCAGACAAGGATCAGTCCCTGGGGAACTGGAGGATTAAGAGGCAGGTCCTGGAGGGCGATGAGATCGCCTGTAAGTTCACACCCAAGTACGTCCTGCGGGCCGGCCAGACAGTCACGGTGTGGGCAGCTGGTGCCGGGGTGGCCCACAGCCCCCCGCCACCCTGGTGTGGAAGAGCCAGAGCAGCTGGGGCTCGGGCGAAAGTTTCCGCACTGTGCTGGTCCACGCCGATGGAGAGGAAGTGGCCACAGGAGCAGTGAAGCAGTCTTCTGTGGTGCGGGAGAAGGAGAACCGGGAGGATCTTTTCCACCAGCAGGGGGACCCACGGACCACCTCGAGGGGCTGCTGCCTGATGTAACCGAGCACTCGGCATCTACACACTGTTCCTCACCCAGAGCCACTGAAAACTATTTTTCTAAAATCGGAAAAAAAAAAAAAAAAAAAAAACTTTTGGTATCTAATGATTCACTTCTCAAAAATATTTCTGCCTTATTCAACATGCCAATGCTAAAATTTTTAAAACGTCTTACTAATTTAGATACACACACACATAAACACATAGCACACACACAGACACAAGCACATACACACACACACACTCACACACACACTCTGGAGATTTTTGTTTACTACTAAAATGAATCTACAGGTAACTTTGTTGAAAGTGAACAGTTTTGCCACACTGACTCTTCTAATTCATGAGCAAGGATCTGACCATATTTATTTAGGCTTTTAAATATTTCTTTGAAAATGTTTCAGAGTTTCTGTGTAGAGTATTAAATATTTTGTTTGACTTAGCAGTAGGACTTTTGTGGAACCTGTGTTTATTAAAATTTATCTTTACACACAAAACCAAAATAATTGTATTTAATGCAAATTCAGAAAACATACTAAAACAAAACTTATTTGTCCTTGACAACCTGAGGTTCAGTGTGGACTTTGTCAATACAACACTAAAGACCTGACCCAAGAAAAATTAATTGATAACTAGATTTATTTACATACTGTCTATGGTTTATTGAATTCTACAATGGTAGAATCAAATAATGTGAGATAAATCTACCCACCATGCCTACCACAAAGATTAAAATATTTACTTTTCAGAAAACAATTTGAAAATCTCTCCATTAAAACAATGATATTATTTTCAGAGTGAGCATTTACTAAAAAAGAAAGAAAGAAATACAGAAAGAAAGAAAGAAAAATAAAGAAAGAAAGAAAGAAAGAAAAAAGAAAGAAAGAAAGAAAAATTTACTTTAATTCCACGTTTTCACTCAATATGTTACATTAAAATTTTATTTATTACTCCTTCAGGTATGTTCACGAAGAAGAAGAAGAAGAAGAAGAAGAAGAAGAAGAAGAAGAAGAAGAAGAAGAAGAAGAAGAAGCAGAAGAAGAAGAAGAAGAAGAAGAAGAAGAAGAAGAAGAAGAAGAAGAAAAAGAAGAAGAAGAAGAAGAAAGAGAGAGAGAGAGAGAGAGTAAATAAAATGACAAATTTGTGAAACATATTCCCTGTATTCCCTGTTTAATGGATTGTTTTTTATGTGGAATCAGAGTACATATACCATGAAAAAACTTTGTGTAAAGTACCTAATACAAAAAATGGTTTTAAGTAAAATGTCTTAAGAATCAATTTTAAAAAGGAGTTTATTTTAGTGAATACTTTTAATTTTAATGTAATCTAATTTATGGAAATCATCTTCTTGATTTTAAAATAGAACACTCTAAGAAAGTGAGGTACGCAGATGACAAAAACATTAAGAGAGTCTCCTCTGTTTGGCTGGGGATGTGGCTCAAGCGGTAGCGCGCTCGCCTGGCATGCGTGCGGCCCGGGTTCGATCCTCAGCACCACAAACAAACAAAGGTGTTGTGTCCGCCAAGAACTAAAAATAAATAAATATTTAAAAAAAAAAGAGAGTCTCCTCTACAAACTTCAAAAATATTTATTTATTTTCTGCATTGATCTCTTTTTTGTATGATATATAATAGTAGTCAGATTTCATCCGATTGCATTTGTATATTTAACTTCCACACATGGTGTAATATAAAGTTGATCGGTAGTAGGTTTGTTTCCAATACAATTTCCATGTCTATGTGACTATGTTTCAGGATTAATTCTAATTTTCTGTGAATATTTTTGTATTATAAAAAGCTGCCTTGATTACTGTAGCTTAAAAAGTGTTCATAAAAACTTTTGGTATGCTGCCGGTGAGGAGCTGAAGGAGGCCCGCATGCGGATCGAGTCCCCCAGCTACCAGATCTCCAGCCTCCAGAAGCAGGCCAGTGCTGCTGAGGACCGCATCCGAGAGCTGGAAGGGGCCAGGACTGAGGAGCGGGAGAAGTTCCGGAAGACGCTGGACGCCAAGGAGCAGGAGATGATGGAGATGCGTGATGTGATGCAGCAACAGCTGGCCGAGTACCAGGAGTTGCTGGACGTCCAGTTGACCTTGGACATGGAGATCAGCGCCTACCGCAAGCTCCTAGAGGGCGAGGAGGAGAGGCTGAAGCTGGCTCCCAGCCCCTCCTCACGGGTCACCATCTCACGGGCCACCTGGAGCAGCAGCAGCAGCAGCATGTCCAGAGCTGGGCGTTCAAGCCGAAGCAAGCGGCTGCGTCTGGAGGCGGAGGAGCCCCCAGGCAGCGGCTCAAGTGGCATTGGCTCGGGCAGCATTGGCTCGGGCAGCAGCAGCAGCAGCTTCCTCCTGGCCCAGCAGGCCTCGGCCACCTGCAGCGTCAGCACGGAGGAGACTGACCTGGAGGGCAGGTTCCTGCGGCTCAAGAAGGACTCAGACAAGGATCAGTCCCTGGGGAACTGGAGGATTAAGAGGCAGGTCCTGGAGGGCGATGAGATCGCCTGTAAGTTCACACCCAAGTACGTCCTGCGGGCCGGCCAGACAGTCACGGTGTGGGCAGCTGGTGCCGGGGTGGCCCACAGCCCCCCGCCACCCTGGTGTGGAAGAGCCAGAGCAGCTGGGGCTCGGGCGAAAGTTTCCGCACTGTGCTGGTCCACGCCGATGGAGAGGAAGTGGCCACAGGAGCAGTGAAGCAGTCTTCTGTGGTGCGGGAGAAGGAGAACCGGGAGGATCTTTTCCACCAGCAGGGGGACCCACGGACCACCTCGAGGGGCTGCTGCCTGATGTAACCGAGCACTCGGCATCTACACACTTGCCGCAGTCTGGCTGCAGCAAAATAACCGGGGGGTGACGAATAACTTGTACATTGATACAGCAGGAATGGGAGCCATTTATTGTAGGGCAACAGAGCTATTTATACATTTTGCACAGCTTATCTTAATTAGCATAAACTAGATACATCAATCAACCAATAAGGAATCTCCACACTTAATGGCTCACTTTTGTTACTTCTCAAACCACTCCCTCTGACATTTTGCCAGGCACCATCCAGACTTGTTTACGAACTCTAACATTTGTCTGGCAAAATACCAGGTGTTATTTTTGACTTATTTACAGACCTTAACAATTCCCCCTTTTGTTTAATTTAAATAAAGACCATAGTGGTTTTTACAGAAACACCATAAATAACCTGCTACAAACAGAAAGTGAGGATACAAAATGTTACAATACCAAGCCAACTTATGGCTCCATGCAAGAAGCCCTTGGAAAAATTATACCAGCAATGACACTGTTAGCAAAGATACTGAGTTACAATTTGTTGTAGATTACAGTTTGTCTCAGTCCAGATAAAACAGTGTCTCAACAGATTAACTCACAGTCCAGGTAAATCACAGTCCAGGTAAGTTCTGCAGGCAGCTAGCTTAAATCACAGTCCAGGTAAATTCTGCAGGCAGCTAGCTTAAATCACAGGCAAGGTAAGTTCTGCAGGCAGCTAGCTTGATCTGAAGTCTCCTCCAGTTCTCAGCAACACTGGGAATTAATTCTTCTATCTTTGTTTTCACCGGCACTGGGATGAAGACAGGAACTCCGGATGGCTAAGAAAATCTTGTAGCATTCTACTAAGAAAACAACCTTCTGAACAATTTAGTACATTATCTCAAGGTTTTTTACATTTGAAATAAGCCTTAATAATGTTCATTACTCATTAGCTTCCAGGTGTGGGAGAACCATTGTAGTTTAGTTACTGGCACTGAAAATGACCAAACATCAGGGACGCTGGTAGTGTCTTCTGCCAGCTGTAGTGTCCCAGGCATCCCCGGAGAGTCCGGGGAGTATCCGGACTCAAACTGCTACTGGACACAGGGAGCAAAAGCCTGGGAGACTGTGCCTCCAGGTCAGGTCTAGATTTGGGCTCCCGGCAGTGGAAGAGCCGGCTGCCGCAGCTGCTTGCAAAGTACTTGCTGCACCATGACCCGCTTGTGCACATGGCAGCTGCTGCACAGATTCACGCACCCTCCGGTAACGAAAAGTATTCAGTAATAGCCTTTTGCTGCAACTTTTTTTTTTATAATCCTTTTTTTTCTGAACTTTCTTTTTCTTTTTCTTTCTGACTAGAGTTCCTGGGCTTTTATCAACACATGCCCTAACTATTCTTGGTTCCACTGGGGTGTCTCTTTCCCTTATCAATTTACTTCTCACCCCTTCCATATTTTCATCATGAAGACAATACAATACACTGAGACAAAACAAGACCCAAACATACTGTATCAATATTCTCCATTTTCTCGAAATGGCCATTTTTCCTTTCGCCCTATCTGTCTAGGGACGAGCAGATTGCTCCCGTCCTATCTATGGATGGGCAGCTTTTTTTCGTCACTTACCCCCAAGTGTCCCGGGGCTCCCCGTAACGGGCCACCATCTGCCGGGGGGTGACGAATAACTTCTGTACTTTGATACAGCAGGAATGGGAGCCATTTATTGTAGGGCAACAGAGCTATTTATACATTTTGCACAGCTTATCTTAATTAGCATAAACTAGATACATCAATCAACCAATAAGGAATCTCCACACTTAATGGCTCACTTTTGTTACTTCTCAAACCACTCCCTCTGACATTTTGCCAGGCACCATCCAGACTTGTTTACGAACTCTAACATTTGTCTGGCAAAATACCAGGTGTTATTTTTGACTTATTTACAGACCTTAACACACACTGTTCCTCACCCAGAGCCACTGAAAACTATTTTTCTAAAATCGGAAAAAAAAAAAAAAAAAAAACTTTTGGTATCTAATGATTCACTTCTCAAAAATATTTCTGCCTTATTCAACATGCCAATGCTAAAATTTTTAAAACGTCTTACTAATTTAGATACACACACACATAAACACATAGCACACACACAGACACAAGCACATACACACACACACACTCACACACACACTCTGGAGATTTTTGTTTACTACTAAAATGAATCTACAGGTAACTTTGTTGAAAGTGAACAGTTTTGCCACACTGACTCTTCTAATTCATGAGCAAGGATCTGACCATATTTATTTAGGCTTTTAAATATTTCTTTGAAAATGTTTCAGAGTTTCTGTGTAGAGTATTAAATATTTTGTTTGACTTAGCAGTAGGACTTTTGTGGAACCTGTGTTTATTAAAATTTATCTTTACACACAAAACCAAAATAATTGTATTTAATGCAAATTCAGAAAACATACTAAAACAAAACTTATTTGTCCTTGACAACCTGAGGTTCAGTGTGGACTTTGTCAATACAACACTAAAGACCTGACCCAAGAAAAATTAATTGATAACTAGATTTATTTACATACTGTCTATGGTTTATTGAATTCTACAATGGTAGAATCAAATAATGTGAGATAAATCTACCCACCATGCCTACCACAAAGATTAAAATATTTACTTTTCAGAAAACAATTTGAAAATCTCTCCATTAAAACAATGATATTATTTTCAGAGTGAGCATTTACTGAAAAAGAAAGAAAGAAATACAGAAAGAAAGAAAGAAAAATAAAAGAAAGAAAGAAAGAAAGAAAAAAGAAAGAAAGAAAGAAAAATTTACTTTAATTCCACGTTTTCACTCAATATGTTACATTAAAATTTTATTTATTACTCCTTCAGGTATGTTCACGAAGAAGAAGAAGAAGAAGAAGAAGAAGAAGAAGAAGAAGAAGAAGAAGAAGAAGAAGAAGAAGAAGAAGCAGAAGAAGAAGAAGAAGAAGAAGAAGAAGAAGAAAAAGAAGAAGAAGAAGAAAGAGAGAGAGAGAGAGAGAGAGAGAGTAAATAAAATGACAAATTTGTGAAACATATTCCCTGTATTCCCTGTTTAATGGATTGTTTTTTTATGTGGAATCAGAGTACATATACCATGAAAAAACTTTGTGTAAAGTACCTAATACAAAAAATGGTTTTAAGTAAAATGTCTTAAGAATCAATTTTAAAAAGGAGTTTATTTTAGTGAATACTTTTAATTTTAATGTAATCTAATTTATGGAAATCATCTTCTTGATTTGAAAATAGAACACTCTAAGAAAGTGAGGTACGCAGATGACAAAAACATTAAGAGAGTCTCCTCTGTTTGGCTGGGGATGTGGCTCAAGCGGTAGCGCGCTCGCCTGGCATGCGTGCGGCCCGGGTTCGATCCTCAGCACCACAAACAAACAAAGGTGTTGTGTCCGCCAAGAACTAAAAATAAGTAAATATTTAAAAAAAAAAGAGAGTCTCCTCTACAAACTTCAAAAATATTTATTTATTTTCTGCATTGATCTCTTTTTTGTATGATATATAATAGTAGTCAGATTTCATCCGATTGCATTTGTATATTTAACTTCCACACATGGTGTAATATAAAGTTGATCGGTAGTAGGTTTGTTTCCAATACAATTTCCATGTCTATGTGACTATGTTTCAGGATTAATTCTAATTTTCTGTGAATATTTTTGTATTATAAAAAGCTGCCTTGATTACTGTAGCTTAAAAAGTGTTCATAAAAACTTTTGGTATGCTGCCGGTGAGGAGCTGAAGGAGGCCCGCATGCGGATCGAGTCCCCCAGCTACCAGATCTCCAGCCTCCAGAAGCAGGCCAGTGCTGCTGAGGACCGCATCCGAGAGCTGGAAGGGGCCAGGACTGAGGAGCGGGAGAAGTTCCGGAAGACGCTGGACGCCAAGGAGCAGGAGATGATGGAGATGCGTGATGTGATGCAGCAACAGCTGGCCGAGTACCAGGAGTTGCTGGACGTCCAGTTGACCTTGGACATGGAGATCAGCGCCTACCGCAAGCTCCTAGAGGGCGAGGAGGAGAGGCTGAAGCTGGCTCCCAGCCCCTCCTCACGGGTCACCATCTCACGGGCCACCTGGAGCAGCAGCAGCAGCATGTCCAGAGCTGGGCGTTCAAGCCGAAGCAAGCGGCTGCGTCTGGAGGCGGAGGAGCCCCCAGGCAGCGGCTCAAGTGGCATTGGCTCGGGCAGCATTGGCTCGGGCAGCAGCAGCAGCAGCTTCCTCCTGGCCCAGCAGGCCTCGGCCACCTGCAGCGTCAGCACGGAGGAGACTGACCTGGAGGGCAGGTTCCTGCGGCTCAAGAAGGACTCAGACAAGGATCAGTCCCTGGGGAACTGGAGGATTAAGAGGCAGGTCCTGGAGGGCGATGAGATCGCCTGTAAGTTCACACCCAAGTACGTCCTGCGGGCCGGCCAGACAGTCACGGTGTGGGCAGCTGGTGCCGGGGTGGCCCACAGCCCCCCGCCACCCTGGTGTGGAAGAGCCAGAGCAGCTGGGGCTCGGGCGAAAGTTTCCGCACTGTGCTGGTCCACGCCGATGGAGAGGAAGTGGCCACAGGAGCAGTGAAGCAGTCTTCTGTGGTGCGGGAGAAGGAGAACCGGGAGGATCTTTTCCACCAGCAGGGGGACCCACGGACCACCTCGAGGGGCTGCTGCCTGATGTAACCGAGCACTCGGCATCTACACACTGTTCCTCACCCAGAGCCACTGAAAACTATTTTTCTAAAATCGGAAAAAAAAAAAAAAAAAACTTTTGGTATCTAATGATTCACTTCTCAAAAATATTTCTGCCTTATTCAACATGCCAATGCTAAAATTTTTAAAACGTCTTACTAATTTAGATACACACACACATAACACACATAGCACACACACAGACACAAGCACATACACACACACACACTCACACACACACTCTGGAGATTTTTGTTTACTACTAAAATGAATCTACAGGTAACTTTGTTGAAAGTGAACAGTTTTGCCACACTGACTCTTCTAATTCATGAGCAAGGATCTGACCATATTTATTTAGGCTTTTAAATATTTCTTTGAAAATGTTTCAGAGTTTCTGTGTAGAGTATTAAATATTTTGTTTGACTTAGCAGTAGGACTTTTGTGGAACCTGTGTTTATTAAAATTTATCTTTACACACAAAACCAAAATAATTGTATTTAATGCAAATTCAGAAAACATACTAAAACAAAACTTATTTGTCCTTGACAACCTGAGGTTCAGTGTGGACTTTGTCAATACAACACTAAAGACCTGACCCAAGAAAAATTAATTGATAACTAGATTTATTTACATACTGTCTATGGTTTATTGAATTCTACAATGGTAGAATCAAATAATGTGAGATAAATCTACCCACCATGCCTACCACAAAGATTAAAATATTTACTTTTCAGAAAACAATTTGAAAATCTCTCCATTAAAACAATGATATTATTTTCAGAGTGAGCATTTACTAAAAAAGAAAGAAAGAAATACAGAAAGAAAGAAAGAAAAATAAAGAAAGAAAGAAAGAAAGAAAAAAGAAAGAAAGAAAGAAAAATTTACTTTAATTCCACGTTTTCACTCAATATGTTACATTAAAATTTTATTTATTACTCCTTCAGGTATGTTCACGAAGAAGAAGAAGAAGAAGAAGAAGAAGAAGAAGAAGAAGAAGAAGAAGAAGAAGAAGAAGAAGAAAAAGAAGAAGAAGAAGAAGAAAGAGAGAGAGAGAGAGAGAGAGTAAATAAAATGACAAATTTGTGAAACATATTCCCTGTATTCCCTGTTTAATGGATTGTTTTTTATGTGGAATCAGAGTACATATACCATGAAAAAACTTTGTGTAAAGTACCTAATACAAAAAATGGTTTTAAGTAAAATGTCTTAAGAATCAATTTTAAAAAGGAGTTTATTTTAGTGAATACTTTTAATTTTAATGTAATCTAATTTATGGAAATCATCTTCTTGATTTTAAAATAGAACACTCTAAGAAAGTGAGATACGCAGATGACAAAAACATTAAGAGAGTCTCCTCTGTTTGGCTGGGGATGTGGCTCAAGCGGTAGCGCGCTCGCCTGGCATGCGTGCGGCCCGGGTTCGATCCTCAGCACCACAAACAAACAAAGGTGTTGTGTCCGCCAAGAACTAAAAATAAATAAATATTTTAAAAAAAAAGAGAGTCTCCTCTACAAACTTCAAAAATATTTATTTATTTTCTGCATTGATCTCTTTTTTGTATGATATATAATAGTAGTCAGATTTCATCCGATTGCATTTGTATATTTAACTTCCACACATGGTGTAATATAAAGTTGATCGGTAGTAGGTTTGTTTCCAATACAATTTCCATGTCTATGTGACTATGTTTCAGGATTAATTCTAATTTTCTGTGAATATTTTTGTATTATAAAAAGCTGCCTTGATTACTGTAGCTTAAAAAGTGTTCATAAAAACTTTTGGTATGCTGCCGGTGAGGAGCTGAAGGAGGCCCGCATGCGGATCGAGTCCCCCAGCTACCAGATCTCCAGCCTCCAGAAGCAGGCCAGTGCTGCTGAGGACCGCATCCGAGAGCTGGAAGGGGCCAGGACTGAGGAGCGGGAGAAGTTCCGGAAGACGCTGGACGCCAAGGAGCAGGAGATGATGGAGATGCGTGATGTGATGCAGCAACAGCTGGCCGAGTACCAGGAGTTGCTGGACGTCCAGTTGACCTTGGACATGGAGATCAGCGCCTACCGCAAGCTCCTAGAGGGCGAGGAGGAGAGGCTGAAGCTGGCTCCCAGCCCCTCCTCACGGGTCACCATCTCACGGGCCACCTGGAGCAGCAGCAGCAGCAGCATGTCCAGAGCTGGG
>NW_027552549.1:0-74458 GCF_045843805.1 Urocitellus parryii | reverse complement strand
TCTTTGAAACTTGCACAATAATGTAGTTCCAAGTTCTGTCGCTATGGTTTGTGTCCTATTGAAGTAGTCCCAAGCAGAGACTGACGAGAATCACTTTCATTGAAAGGTGTTGCCAAGCTTCCCAAAAACTATGAGTTTCCTGAAATCTCAGCAATCATTTTTTCACCCAATCTTGATGAAACTTCCATTGAATGATCAGTACACCAATCCCACTTGGCTCACCAAATTTCCTTCTTCTAGGTTAAACCGTTCCTTTGCAGTAACCGTTTTCATGTTTCGGTTTCACTCTGTTTTCTCCTATATGGATACATGTAGTTGGAACTCTAAATCAAACACGGTTTGTGCTAGCTCTTTGAAACTTGACACAATAATGTAGTTCCAAGTTCTGTCGCTATGGTTTGTGTCCTATTGAAGTAGCCCCAAGCAGAGACTGACGAGAATCACTTTCATTGAAAGGGGTTGCCAAGCTTCCAAAAAACTACGAGTTTCCTGAAATCTCAGCAAACATTTTTTCACCCAAATCTTGATGATACTTGCAGGTAATGATCAGTACGGCAAGCCCACTTGGCTCACCAAATTTCGTTCTTCTAGGTTAAACCGTTCCTTTGCAGTAACCGTTTTCATGTTTAGGTTTCACTCTGTTTTCTCCTATATGGATACATGTAGTTGGAACTCTAAATCAAACACGGTTTGTGCTAGCTCTTTGAAACTTGGCACAATAATGTAGTTCCAAGTTGTGTCGCTATGATTTGTGTCCTATTGAAGTAGCGTCAAGCAGAGACTGACGAGAATCACTTTAATTGAAAGGGGTTGCCAAGCTCCAAAAAACTACGATGTTCCAAAAATCTCAGCAAACATTTTTTCACCCAATCTTGATGATACTTGCAGGTAATGATCAGTACGGCAAGCCCACTTGGCTCACCAAATTCGTTCTTCTATGTTAAACCGTTCCTTTGCAGTAACCGTTTTCATGTTTAGGTTTCACTCTGTTTTCTCCTATATGGATACATGTAGTTGGAACTCTAAATCAAACACGGTTTGTGCTAGCTCTTTGAAACTTGGCACAATAATGTAGTTCTAAGTTCTGTCGCTATGGTTTGTGTCCTATTGAAGTAGTCCCAAGCAGAGACTGACGAGAATCACTTTCATTGAAAGGTGTTGCCAAGCTTCCCAAAAACTACGAGTTTCCTGAAATCTCAGCAAACATTTTTTCACCCAAACTTGATGATACTTCCATTTAATGATCGGTACACCAATCCCACTTGGCTCACCAAATTTCGTTCTTCTAGGTTAAACCGTTCCTTTGCAGTACCGTTTTCATGTTTAGGTTTCACTCTGTTTTCTCCTATATGGATACATGTAGTTGGAAATCTAAATCAAACACGGTTTCTGCTAGCTCTTTGAAACTTGGCACAGTAATGTAGTTCCAAGTTCTGTCGTTATGGTTTGTGTCCTATTGAAGTAGCCCCAAGCAGAGACTGACGAGAATCACTTTCATTGAAATTGGTTGGCAAGCTTCCATAAACTACGAGTTTCCTGAAATCTCAGCAAACATTTTTTCACCCAATCTTGATGATACTTGCAGGTAATGATCAGTACAGCAAGCCCACTTGGCTCACCAAATTTCGTTCTTCTAGGTTAAACCGTTCCTTTGCAGTAACCGTTTTCATGTTTAGGTTTCACTCTGTTTTCTCCTATATGGATACATGTAGTTGGAACTCTAAATCAAACACGGTTTGTGCTAGCTCTTTGAAACTTGGCCACAATAATGTAGTTCCAGGTTGTGTCGCTATGGTTTGTGTCCTATTGAAGTAGCCCCACGCAGAGACTGACGAGAATCACTTTCATTGAAAGGGGTTGCCAAGCTTCCAAAAAACTACGAGTTTCCTGAAATCTCAGCAAACATTTTCTCACCCAATCTTGATGATACTTGCAGGAAATGATCAGTACGGCAAGCCCACTTGGCTCACCAAATTTCGTTCTTCTAGGTTAAACCTTTCCTTTGCAGTAACCGTTTTCATGTTTAGGTTTCACTCTGTTTTCTCCTATATGGATACATGTAGTTGGAACTCTAAATCAAACACGGTTTGTGCTAGCTCTTTGAAACTTGGCACAATAATGTAGTTCCAAGTTCTATCGCTATGGTGTATGTGCTATTGAAGTAGCCCCAAGCAGAGACTGACGAGAATCCCTTTCATTGAAAGGGTTGCCAAGCTTCCAAAAAACTACGTGTTTCCTGAAATCTCAGCAAACATTTTTTCACCCAATCTGGATGATACTTCCATTTAATGATCAGTACACCAATCCCACTTGGCTCACCAAATTTCGTTCTTCTAGGTTATACCCTTCCTTTGCAGTAACCGTTTTCATGTTTAGGTTTCACTCTGTTTTCTACTATATGGATACATGTAGTTGGAAATCTAAATCAAACACGGTTTGTGCTAGCTCTTTGAAACTTGGCACACTAATGTAGTTCCAAATTCTGTCGCTATGGTTTGTGTCCTATTGAAGTAGCCCCAAGCAGAGACTGACGAGAATCACTTTCATTGAAATTGGTTGGCAAGCTTCCATAAACTACGAGATTCCTGAAATCTCAGCAAATATTTTTTTCACCCAATCTTGATGGTACTTGCAGGTAATGATCAGTACAGCAAGCCCACTTGGCTCACCAAATTTCGTTCTTCTAGGTTAAACCGTTCCTTTGCAGTAACCGTTTTCATGTTTTGGTTTCACTCTGTTTTCTCCTATATGGATACATGTAGTTGGAACTCTAAATCAAACACGGTTTGTGCTAGCTCTTTGAAACTTGGCACAATAATGTAGTTCCAAGTTCTGTCGCTATGGTTTGTGTCCTATTGAAGTAGCCCCAAGCAGAGACTGACGAGAATCACTTTCATTGAAAGGGGTTGCCAAGCTTCCAAAAAACTATGAGTTTCCTGAAATCTCAGCAAACATTTTTTCACCCAATCTTGATGATACTTCCATTTAATGATCAGTACACCAAGCCCACTTGGCTCACCAAATTTCGTTCTTCTAGGTTAAACCGTTCCTTTGCAGTAACCGTTTTCATGTTTAGGTTTCACTCTGTTTTCTCCTATATGGATACATGTAGTTGGAAATCTAAATCAAACACGGTTTCTGCTAGCTCTTTGAAACTTGGCACAATAATGTAGTTCCAAGTTCTGTCGCTATGGTTTGTGTCCTATTGAAGTAGCCCCAAGCAGAGACTGACGAGAATCACTTTCATTGAAATTGGTTGGCAAGCTTCCATAAACTACGAGTTTCCTGAAATCTCAGCAAACATTTTTTCACCCAATCTTGATGATACTTGCAGGTAATGATCAGTACAGCAAGCCCACTTGGCTCACCAAATTTCGTTCTTCTAGGTTAAACCGTTCCTTTGCAGTAACCGTTTTCATGTTTAGGTTTCACTCTGTTTTCTCCTATATGGATACATGTAGTTGGAAATCTAAATCAAACACGGTTTGTGCTAGCTCTTTGAAACTTGGCACAGTAATGTAGTTCCAAGTTCTGTCGCTATGGTTTGTGTCCTATTGAAGTAGCCCCAAGCAGAGACTGACGAGGATCACTTTCATTGAAATTGGTTGCCAAGCTTCCAAAAACTACGAGATTCCTGAAATCTCAGCAAATATTTTTTCACCCAATCTTGATGATACTTCCATTTAATAATCAGTACACCAATCCCACTTGGCTCACCAAATTTCGTTCTTCTAGGTTAAAACCGTTCCTTTGCAGTAACCGTTTTCATGTTGAGGTTTCACTCTGTTTTCTCCTATATGGATACATGTAGTTGGAACTCTAAATCAAACACGGTTTGTGCTAGCTCTTTGAAACTTGGCACAATAATGTAGTTCCAAGTTCTATCGCTATGGTTTGTGTCCTTTTGAAGTAGCCCCAAGCAGAGACTGACGAGAATCAGTTTCATTGAAAGGGGTTGCCAAGCTTCCAAAAAAAATACGAGTTTCCTGAAATCTCAGCAAACATTTTTTCACCCAATCTTGATGAAACGTCCATTGAATGATCAGTACACCAATCCCACTTGGCTCACCAAATTTCGTTCTTCTAGGTTAAACCGTTCCTTTGCAGTAACCGTTTTCATGTTTCGGTTTCACTCTGTTTTCTCCTATATGGATACATGTAGTTGGAACTCTAAATCAAACACGGTTTGTGCTAGCTCTTTGAAACTTGGCACAATAATGTAGTTCCAAGTTCTGTCGCTATGGTTTGTGTCCTATTGAAGTAGCCCCAAGCAGAGACTGACGAGAATCACTTTCATTGAAATGGGTTGCCAAGCTTCCAAAAAACTACGAGTTTCCTGAAATCTCAGCAAACATTTTTTCACCCAATCTTAATGATACTTGCAGGTAATGATCAGTACGGCAAGCCCACTTGGCTCACCAAATTTCGTTCTTCTAGGTTAAACCGTTCCTTTGCAGTAACCGTTTTCATCTTTAGGGTTCACTCTCTTTTCTCCTATATGGATACATGTAGTTGGAACTCTAAATCAAACACGGTTTGTGCTAGCTCTTTGAAACTTGGCACAATAATGTAGTTCCAAGTTCAATCGGTATGGTTTTTGTCCTATTGAAGTAGCCCCAAGCAGAGACTGACGAGAATCCCTTTCATTGAAAGGGGTTGCCAAGCATCCAAAAAACTACGAGTTTCCTGAAATCTCAGCAATCATTTTTTCACCCAATCTTGATGATACTTCCATTTAATGATCAGTACACCAATCCCACTTGGCTCACCAAATTTCGTTCTTCTAGGTTAAACCCTTCCTTTGCAGTAACCGTTTTTATGTTTAGGTTTCACTCTGTTTTCTACTATATGGATACATGTAGTTGGAAATCTAAATCAAACACGGTTTGTGCTAGCTCTTTGAAACTTGTCACAGTAATGTAGTTCCAAGTTCTGTCGCTATGGTTTGCGTCCTATTGAAGTAGCCCAAGCAGAGACTGACGAGAATCACTTTCATTGAAATTGGTTGGCAAGCTTCCATAAACTACGAGATTCCTGAAATCTCAGCAAATATTTTTTCACCCAATCTTGATGATACTTGCAGGTAATGATCAGTACAGCAAGCCCACTTGGCTCACCAAATTTCGTTCTTCTAGGTTAAACCGTTCCTTTGCAGTAACCGTTTTCATGTTTAGGTTTCACTCTGTTTTCTCCTATATGGATACAGGAACTCTAAATCAAACACGGTTTGTGCTAGCTCTTTGAAACTTGGCACAATAATGTAGTTCCAGGTTGTGTCGCTATGGTTTGTGTCCTATTGAAGTAGCCCCAAGCAGAGACTGACGAGAATCACTTTCATTGAAAGGGGTTGCCAAGCTTCCAAAAAACTACGAGTTTCCTGAAATCTCAGCAAACATTTTCTCACCCAATCTTGATGATACTTGCAGGAAATGATCAGTACGGCAATCCCACTTGGCTCACCGAATTTCGTTCTTCTAGGTTAAACCTTTCCTTTGCAGTAACCGTTTTCATGTTTAGGTTTCACTCTGTTTTCTCCTATATGGATACATGTAGTTGGAACTCTAAATCAAACACGGTTTGTGCTAGCATTTTGAAACTTGGCACAATAATGTAGTTCCAAGTTCTGTCGCTATGGTTTGTGTCCTATTGAAGTAGTCCCAAGCAGAGACTGACGAGAATCACTTTCATTGAAAGGGGTTGCCAAGCTTCCAAAAAACTACGAGTTTCCTGAAATCTCAGCAATCATTTTTTCACCCAATCTTGATGATACTTCCATTTAATGATCAGTACACCAATCCCACTTGGCTCACCAAATTTCGTTCTTCTAGGTTAAACCCTTCCTTTGCAGTAACCGTTTTCATGTTTAGGTTTCACTCTGTTTTCTACTATATGGATACATGTAGTTGGAAATCTAAATCAAACACGGTTTCTGCTAGCTCTTTGAAACTTGGCACAGTAATGTAGTTCCAAGTTCTGTCGCTATGGTTTGTGTCCTATTGAAGTAGCCCAAGCAGAGACTGACGAGAATCACTTTCATTGAAATTGGTTGGCAAGCTTCCATAAACTACGAGATTCCTGAAATCTCAGCAAATATTTTTTCACCCAATCTTGATGATACTTGCAGGTAATGATCAGTACAGCAAGCCGACTTGGCTCACCAAATTTCGTTCTTCTAGGTTAAACCGTTCCTTTGCAGTAACCGTTTTCATGTTTAGGTTTCACTCTGTTTTCTCCTATATGGATACATGTAGTTGGAACTCTAAATCAAACACGGTTTGTGCTAGCTCTTTGAAACTTGGCACAATAATGTAGTTCCAAGTTCTGTCGCTATGGTTTGTGTCCTATTGAAGTAGCTCCAAGCAGAGACTGACGAGAATCCCTTTCATTGAAAGGGGTTGCCAAGCTTCCAAAAAACTACGAGTTTCCTGAAATCTCAGCAAACATTTTTTCACCCAATCTTGATGATACTTGCAGGTAATGATCAGTACGGCAAGCCCACTTGGCTCACCAAATTTCGTTCTTCTAGGTTAAACCGTTCCTTTGTAGTAACCGTTTTCATCTTTAGGTTTCACTCTCTTTTTTCCTATATGGATACATGTAGTTGGAACTCTAAATCAAACACGGTTTGTGCTAGCTCTTTGAAACTTGGCACAATAATGTAGTTCCAAGTTCAATCGGTATGGTTTTTGTCCTATTGAAGTAGCCCCAAGCAGAGACTGACGAGAATCACTTTCATTGAAAGGGGTTGCCAAGCTTCCAAAAAACTACGAGTTTCCTGAAATCTCAGCAAACATTTTTTCACCCAATCTTGATGATACTTCCATTTAATGATCAGTACACCAAGCCCACTTGGCTCACCAAATTTCGTTCTTCTAGGTTAAACCCTTCCTTTGCAGTAACCGTTTTCATGTTTAGGTTTCACTCTGTTTTCTCCTATATGGATACATGTAGTTGGAACTCTAAATCAAACACGGTTTGTGCTAGCTCTTTGAAACTTGGCACAATAATGTAGTTCCAAGTTCTATCGCTATGGTTTGTGTCCTTTTGAAGTAGCCCCAAGCAGAGACTGACGAGAATCAGTTTCATTGAAAGGGGTTGCCAAGCTTCCCAAAAAATACGAGTTTCCTGAAATCTCAGCAAACATTTTTTCACCCAATCTTGATGAAACTTCCATTGAATGATCAGTACACCAATCCCACTTGGCTCACCAAATTTCGTTCTTCTAGGTTAAACCGTTCCTTTGCAGTAACCGTTTTCATGTTTCGGTTTCACTCTGTTTTCTCCTATATGGATACATGTAGTTGGAACTCTAAATCAAACACGGTTTGTGCTAGCTCTTTGAAACTTGGCACAATAATGTAGTTCCAAGTTCTTTCGCTATGGTTTGTGTCCTATTGAAGTAGCCCCAAGCAGAGACTGACGAGAATCACTTTCATTGAAAGGGGTTGCCAAGCTTCCAAAAAACTACGAGTTTCCTGAAATCTCAGCAAACATTTTTTCACCCAATCTTGATGATACTTGCAGGTAATGATCAGTACGGCAAGCCCACTTGGCTCACCAAATTTCGTTCTTCTAGGTTAAACCGTTCCTTTGCAGTAACCGTTTTCATCTTTAGGTTTCACTCTCTTTTCTCCTATATGGATACATGTAGTTGGAACTCTAAATCAAACACGGTTTGTGCTAGCTCTTTGAAACTTGGCACAATAATGTAGTTCCAAGTTCAATCGGTATGGTTTTTGTCCTATTGAAGTAGCCCCAAGCAGAGACTGACGAGAATCACTTTCATTGAAAGGGGTTGCCAAGCTTCCAAAAAACTACGAGTTTCCTGAAATCTCAGCAAACATTTTTTCACCCAATCTTGATGATACTTCCATTTAATGATCAGTACACCAAGCCCACTTGGCTCACCAAATTTCGTTCTTCTAGGTTAAACCGTTCCTTTGCAGTAACCGTTTTCATGTTTAGGTTTCACTCTGTTTTCTCCTATATGGATACATGTAGTTGGAAATCTAAATCAAACACGGTTTCTGCTAGCTCTTTGAAACTTGGCACAGTAATGTAGTTCCAAGTTCTGTCGCTATGGTTTGTGTCCTATTGAAGTAGCCCCAAGCAGAGACTGACGAGAATCACTTTCATTGAAATTGGTTGGCAAGCTTCCATAAACTACGAGTTTCCTGAAATCTCAGCAAACATTTTTTCACCCAATCTTGATGATACTTGCAGGTAATGATCAGTACAGCAAGCCCACTTGGCTCACCAAATTTCGTTCTTCTAGGTTAAACCGTTCCTTTGCAGTAACCGTTTTCATGTTTAGGTTTCACTCTGTTTTCTCCTATATGGATACATGTAGTTGGAACTCTAAATCAAACACGGTTTGTGCTAGCTCTTTGAAACTTGGCACAATAATGTAGTTCCAGGTTGTGTCGCTATGGTTTGTGTCCTATTGAAGTAGCCCCAAGCAGAGACTGACGAGAATCACTTTCATTGAAAGGGGTTGCCAAGCTTCCAAAAAACTACGAGTTTCCTGGAATCTCAGCAAACATTTTCTCACCCAAACTTGATGATACTTGCAGGAAATGATCAGTACGGCAATCCCACTTGGCTCACCAAATTTCGTTCTTCTAGGTTAAACCGTTCCTTTGCAGTAACCGTTTTCATGTTTAGGTTTCACTCTGTTTTCTCCTATATGGATACATGTAGTTGGAACTCTAAATCAAACACGGTTTGTGCTAGCTCTTTGAAACTTGGCACAATAATGTAGTTCCAAGTTCTGTCGCTATGGTTTGTGTCCTATTGAAGTAGTCCCAAGCAGAGACTGACGAGAATCACTTTCATTGAAAGGTGTTGCCAAGCTTCCCAAAAACTATGAGTTTCCTGAAATCTCAGCAATCATTTTTTCACCCAATCTTGATGAAACTTCCATTGAATGATCAGTACACCAATCCCACTTGGCTCACCAAATTTCCTTCTTCTAGGTTAAACCGTTCCTTTGCAGTAACCGTTTTCATGTTTCGGTTTCACTCTGTTTTCTCCTATATGGATACATGTAGTTGGAACTCTAAATCAAACACGGTTTGTGCTAGCTCTTTGAAACTTGACACAATAATGTAGTTCCAAGTTCTGTCGCTATGGTTTGTGTCCTATTGAAGTAGCCCCAAGCAGAGACTGACGAGAATCACTTTCATTGAAATTGGTTGGCAAGCTTCCATAAACTACGAGATTCCTGAAATCTCAGCAAATATTTTTTCACCCAATCTTGATGATACTTGCAGGTAATGATCAGTACAGCAAGCCGACTTGGCTCACCAAATTTCGTTCTTCTAGGTTAAACCGTTCCTTTGCAGTAACCGTTTTCATGTTTAGGTTTCACTCTGTTTTCTCCTATATGGATACATGTAGTTGGAACTCTAAATCAAACACGGTTTGTGCTAGCTCTTTGAAACTTGGCACAATAATGTAGTTCCAAGTTCTGTCGCTATGGTTTGTGTCCTATTGAAGTAGCTCCAAGCAGAGACTGACGAGAATCCCTTTCATTGAAAGGGGTTGCCAAGCTTCCAAAAAACTACGAGTTTCCTGAAATCTCAGCAAACATTTTTTCACCCAATCTTGATGATACTTGCAGGTAATGATCAGTACGGCAAGCCCACTTGGCTCACCAAATTTCGTTCTTCTAGGTTAAACCGTTCCTTTGTAGTAACCGTTTTCATCTTTAGGTTTCACTCTCTTTTCTCCTATATGGATACATGTAGTTGGAACTCTAAATCAAACACGGTTTGTGCTAGCTCTTTGAAACTTGGCACAATAATGTAGTTCCAAGTTCAATCGGTATGGTTTTTGTCCTATTGAAGTAGCCCCAAGCAGAGACTGACGAGAATCACTTTCATTGAAAGGGGTTGCCAAGCTTCCAAAAAACTACGAGTTTCCTGAAATCTCAGCAAACATTTTTTCACCCAATCTTGATGATACTTCCATTTAATGATCAGTACACCAAGCCCACTTGGCTCACCAAATTTCGTTCTTCTAGGTTAAACCCTTCCTTTGCAGTAACCGTTTTCATGTTTAGGTTTCACTCTGTTTTCTCCTATATGGATACATGTAGTTGGAACTCTAAATCAAACACGGTTTGTGCTAGCTCTTTGAAACTTGGCACAATAATGTAGTTCCAAGTTCTATCGCTATGGTTTGTGTCCTTTTGAAGTAGCCCCAAGCAGAGACTGACGAGAATCAGTTTCATTGAAAGGGGTTGCCAAGCTTCCCAAAAAATACGAGTTTCCTGAAATCTCAGCAAACATTTTTTCACCCAATCTTGATGAAACTTCCATTGAATGATCAGTACACCAATCCCACTTGGCTCACCAAATTTCGTTCTTCTAGGTTAAACCGTTCCTTTGCAGTAACCGTTTTCATGTTTCGGTTTCACTCTGTTTTCTCCTATATGGATACATGTAGTTGGAACTCTAAATCAAACACGGTTTGTGCTAGCTCTTTGAAACTTGGCACAATAATGTAGTTCCAAGTTCTTTCGCTATGGTTTGTGTCCTATTGAAGTAGCCCCAAGCAGAGACTGACGAGAATCACTTTCATTGAAAGGGGTTGCCAAGCTTCCAAAAAACTACGAGTTTCCTGAAATCTCAGCAAACATTTTTTCACCCAATCTTGATGATACTTGCAGGTAATGATCAGTACGGCAAGCCCACTTGGCTCACCAAATTTCGTTCTTCTAGGTTAAACCGTTCCTTTGCAGTAACCGTTTTCATCTTTAGGTTTCACTCTCTTTTCTCCTATATGGATACATGTAGTTGGAACTCTAAATCAAACACGGTTTGTGCTAGCTCTTTGAAACTTGGCACAATAAGTATGTGCCAAGTTCAATCGGTATGGTTTTTGTCCTATTGAAGTAGCCCCAAGCAGAGACTGACGAGAATCACTTTCATTGAAAGGGGTTGCCAAGCTTCCAAAAAACTACGAGTTTCCTGAAATCTCAGCAAACATTTTTTCACCCAATCTTGATGATACTTCCATTTAATGATCAGTACACCAAGCCCACTTGGCTCACCAAATTTCGTTCTTCTAGGTTAAACCGTTCCTTTGCAGTAACCGTTTTCATGTTTAGGTTTCACTCTGTTTTCTCCTATATGGATACATGTAGTTGGAAATCTAAATCAAACACGGTTTCTGCTAGCTCTTTGAAACTTGGCACAGTAATGTAGTTCCAAGTTCTGTCGCTATGGTTTGTGTCCTATTGAAGTAGCCCCAAGCAGAGACTGACGAGAATCACTTTCATTGAAATTGGTTGGCAAGCTTCCATAAACTACGAGTTTCCTGAAATCTCAGCAAACATTTTTTCACCCAATCTTGATGATACTTGCAGGTAATGATCAGTACAGCAAGCCCACTTGGCTCACCAAATTTCGTTCTTCTAGGTTAAACCGTTCCTTTGCAGTAACCGTTTTCATGTTTAGGTTTCACTCTGTTTTCTCCTATATGGATACATGTAGTTGGAACTCTAAATCAAACACGGTTTGTGCTAGCTCTTTGAAACTTGGCACAATAATGTAGTTCCAGGTTGTGTCGCTATGGTTTGTGTCCTATTGAAGTAGCCCCAAGCAGAGACTGACGAGAATCACTTTCATTGAAAGGGGTTGCCAAGCTTCCAAAAAACTACGAGTTTCCTGGAATCTCAGCAAACATTTTCTCACCCAAACTTGATGATACTTGCAGGAAATGATCAGTACGGCAATCCCACTTGGCTCACCAAATTTCGTTCTTCTAGGTTAAACCGTTCCTTTGCAGTAACCGTTTTCATGTTTAGGTTTCACTCTGTTTTCTCCTATATGGATACATGTAGTTGGAACTCTAAATCAAACACGGTTTGTGCTAGCTCTTTGAAACTTGGCACAATAATGTAGTTCCAAGTTCTGTCGCTATGGTTTGTGTCCTATTGAAGTAGTCCCAAGCAGAGACTGACGAGAATCACTTTCATTGAAAGGTGTTGCCAAGCTTCCCAAAAACTATGAGTTTCCTGAAATCTCAGCAATCATTTTTTCACCCAATCTTGATGAAACTTCCATTGAATGATCAGTACACCAATCCCACTTGGCTCACCAAATTTCCTTCTTCTAGGTTAAACCGTTCCTTTGCAGTAACCGTTTTCATGTTTCGGTTTCACTCTGTTTTCTCCTATATGGATACATGTAGTTGGAACTCTAAATCAAACACGGTTTGTGCTAGCTCTTTGAAACTTGACACAATAATGTAGTTCCAAGTTCTGTCGCTATGGTTTGTGTCCTATTGAAGTAGCCCCAAGCAGAGACTGACGAGAATCACTTTCATTGAAAGGGGTTGCCAAGCTTCCAAAAAACTACGAGTTTCCTGAAATCTCAGCAAACATTTTTTCACCCAATCTTGATGATACTTGCAGGTAATGATCAGTACGGCAAGCCCACTTGGCTCACCAAATTTCGTTCTTCTAGGTTAAACCGTTCCTTTGCAGTAACCGTTTTCATGTTTAGGTTTCACTCTGTTTTCTCCTATATGGATACATGTAGTTGGAACTCTAAATCAAACACGGTTTGTGCTAGCTCTTTGAAACTTGGCACAATAATGTAGTTCCAAGTTGTGTCGCTATGATTTGTGTCCTATTGAAGTAGCGTCAAGCAGAGACTGACGAGAATCACTTTAATTGAAAGGGGTTGCCAAGCTCCAAAAAACTACGATGTTCCAAAAATCTCAGCAAACATTTTTTCACCCAATCTTGATGATACTTGCAGGTAATGATCAGTACGGCAAGCCCACTTGGCTCACCAAATTTCGTTCTTCTATGTTAAACCGTTCCTTTGCAGTAACCGTTTTCATGTTTAGGTTTCACTCTGTTTTCTCCTATATGGATACATGTAGTTGGAACTCTAAATCAAACACGGTTTGTGCTAGCTCTTTGAAACTTGGCACAATAATGTAGTTCTAAGTTCTGTCGCTATGGTTTGTGTCCTATTGAAGTAGTCCCAAGCAGAGACTGACGAGAATCACTTTCATTGAAAGGTGTTGCCAAGCTTCCCAAAAACTACGAGTTTCCTGAAATCTCAGCAAACATTTTTTCACCCAAACTTGATGATACTTCCATTTAATGATCGGTACACCAATCCCACTTGGCTCACCAAATTTCGTTCTTCTAGGTTAAACCGTTCCTTTGCAGTAACCGTTTTCATGTTTAGGTTTCACTCTGTTTTCTCCTATATGGATACATGTAGTTGGAAATCTAAATCAAACACGGTTTCTGCTAGCTCTTTGAAACTTGGCACAGTAATGTAGTTCCAAGTTCTGTCGTTATGGTTTGTGTCCTATTGAAGTAGCCCCAAGCAGAGACTGACGAGAATCACTTTCATTGAAATTGGTTGGCAAGCTTCCATAAACTACGAGTTTCCTGAAATCTCAGCAAACATTTTTTTCACCCAATCTTGATGATACTTGCAGGTAATGATCAGTACAGCAAGCCCACTTGGCTCACCAAATTTCGTTCTTCTAGGTTAAACCGTTCCTTTGCAGTAACCGTTTTCATGTTTAGGTTTCACTCTGTTTTCTCCTATATGGATACATGTAGTTGGAACTCTAAATCAAACACGGTTTGTGCTAGCTCTTTGAAACTTGGCACAATAATGTAGTTCCAGGTTGTGTCGCTATGGTTTGTGTCCTATTGAAGTAGCCCCACGCAGAGACTGACGAGAATCACTTTCATTGAAAGGGGTTGCCAAGCTTCCAAAAAACTACGAGTTTCCTGAAATCTCAGCAAACATTTTCTCACCCAATCTTGATGATACTTGCAGGAAATGATCAGTACGGCAAGCCCACTTGGCTCACCAAATTTCGTTCTTCTAGGTTAAACCTTTCCTTTGCAGTAACCGTTTTCATGTTTAGGTTTCACTCTGTTTTCTCCTATATGGATACATGTAGTTGGAACTCTAAATCAAACACGGTTTGTGCTAGCTCTTTGAAACTTGGCACAATAATGTAGTTCCAAGTTCTATCGCTATGGTGTATGTGCTATTGAAGTAGCCCCAAGCAGAGACTGACGAGAATCCCTTTCATTGAAAGGGGTTGCCAAGCTTCCAAAAAACTACGTGTTTCCTGAAATCTCAGCAAACATTTTTTCACCCAATCTGGATGATACTTCCATTTAATGATCAGTACACCAATCCCACTTGGCTCACCAAATTTCGTTCTTCTAGGTTATACCCTTCCTTTGCAGTAACCGTTTTCATGTTTAGGTTTCACTCTGTTTTCTACTATATGGATACATGTAGTTGGAAATCTAAATCAAACACGGTTTGTGCTAGCTCTTTGAAACTTGGCACACTAATGTAGTTCCAAATTCTGTCGCTATG
The DNA here is from genome assembly GCF_045843805.1 of Urocitellus parryii. NCBI lineage: Eukaryota > Metazoa > Chordata > Mammalia > Rodentia > Sciuridae > Urocitellus > Urocitellus parryii. Next base: position 60,080 of record NW_027552549.1, on the reverse strand, counting down.
GTTTGTGTCCTATTGAAGTAGCCCCAAGCAGAGACTGACGAGAATCACTTTCATTGAAATTGGTTGGCAAGCTTCCATAAACTACGAGATTCCTGAAATCTCAGCAAATATTTTTTCACCCAATCTTGATGGTACTTGCAGGTAATGATCAGTACAGCAAGCCCACTTGGCTCACCAAATTTCGTTCTTCTAGGTTAAACCGTTCCTTTGCAGTAACCGTTTTCATGTTTTGGTTTCACTCTGTTTTCTCCTATATGGATACATGTAGTTGGAACTCTAAATCAAACACGGTTTGTGCTAGCTCTTTGAAACTTGGCACAATAATGTAGTTCCAAGTTCTGTCGCTATGGTTTGTGTCCTATTGAAGTAGCCCCAAGCAGAGACTGACGAGAATCACTTTCATTGAAAGGGGTTGCCAAGCTTCCAAAAAACTATGAGTTTCCTGAAATCTCAGCAAACATTTTTTCACCCAATCTTGATGATACTTCCATTTAATGATCAGTACACCAAGCCCACTTGGCTCACCAAATTTCGTTCTTCTAGGTTAAACCGTTCCTTTGCAGTAACCGTTTTCATGTTTAGGTTTCACTCTGTTTTCTCCTATATGGATACATGTAGTTGGAAATCTAAATCAAACACGGTTTCTGCTAGCTCTTTGAAACTTGGCACAATAATGTAGTTCCAAGTTCTGTCGCTATGGTTTGTGTCCTATTGAAGTAGCCCCAAGCAGAGACTGACGAGAATCACTTTCATTGAAATTGGTTGGCAAGCTTCCATAAACTACGAGTTTCCTGAAATCTCAGCAAACATTTTTTCACCCAATCTTGATGATACTTGCAGGTAATGATCAGTACAGCAAGCCCACTTGGCTCACCAAATTTCGTTCTTCTAGGTTAAACCGTTCCTTTGCAGTAACCGTTTTCATGTTTAGGTTTCACTCTGTTTTCTCCTATATGGATACATGTAGTTGGAAATCTAAATCAAACACGGTTTGTGCTAGCTCTTTGAAACTTGGCACAGTAATGTAGTTCCAAGTTCTGTCGCTATGGTTTGTGTCCTATTGAAGTAGCCCCAAGCAGAGACTGACGAGGATCACTTTCATTGAAATTGGTTGCCAAGCTTCCAAAAACTACGAGATTCCTGAAATCTCAGCAAATATTTTTTCACCCAATCTTGATGATACTTCCATTTAATAATCAGTACACCAATCCCACTTGGCTCACCAAATTTCGTTCTTCTAGGTTAAACCGTTCCTTTGCAGTAACCGTTTTCATGTTGAGGTTTCACTCTGTTTTCTCCTATATGGATACATGTAGTTGGAACTCTAAATCAAACACGGTTTGTGCTAGCTCTTTGAAACTTGGCACAATAATGTAGTTCCAAGTTCTATCGCTATGGTTTGTGTCCTTTTGAAGTAGCCCCAAGCAGAGACTGACGAGAATCAGTTTCATTGAAAGGGGTTGCCAAGCTTCCAAAAAAATACGAGTTTCCTGAAATCTCAGCAAACATTTTTTCACCCAATCTTGATGAAACGTCCATTGAATGATCAGTACACCAATCCCACTTGGCTCACCAAATTTCGTTCTTCTAGGTTAAACCGTTCCTTTGCAGTAACCGTTTTCATGTTTCGGTTTCACTCTGTTTTCTCCTATATGGATACATGTAGTTGGAACTCTAAATCAAACACGGTTTGTGCTAGCTCTTTGAAACTTGGCACAATAATGTAGTTCCAAGTTCTGTCGCTATGGTTTGTGTCCTATTGAAGTAGCCCCAAGCAGAGACTGACGAGAATCACTTTCATTGAAATGGGTTGCCAAGCTTCCAAAAAACTACGAGTTTCCTGAAATCTCAGCAAACATTTTTTCACCCAATCTTAATGATACTTGCAGGTAATGATCAGTACGGCAAGCCCACTTGGCTCACCAAATTTCGTTCTTCTAGGTTAAACCGTTCCTTTGCAGTAACCGTTTTCATCTTTAGGGTTCACTCTCTTTTCTCCTATATGGATACATGTAGTTGGAACTCTAAATCAAACACGGTTTGTGCTAGCTCTTTGAAACTTGGCACAATAATGTAGTTCCAAGTTCAATCGGTATGGTTTTTGTCCTATTGAAGTAGCCCCAAGCAGAGACTGACGAGAATCCCTTTCATTGAAAGGGGTTGCCAAGCATCCAAAAAACTACGAGTTTCCTGAAATCTCAGCAATCATTTTTTCACCCAATATTGATGATACTTCCATTTAATGATCAGTACACCAATCCCACTTGGCTCACCAAATTTCGTTCTTCTAGGTTAAACCCTTCCTTTGCAGTAACCGTTTTTATGTTTAGGTTTCACTCTGTTTTCTACTATATGGATACATGTAGTTGGAAATCTAAATCAAACACGGTTTGTGCTAGCTCTTTGAAACTTGTCACAGTAATGTAGTTCCAAGTTCTGTCGCTATGGTTTGCGTCCTATTGAAGTAGCCCCAAGCAGAGACTGACGAGAATCACTTTCATTGAAATTGGTTGGCAAGCTTCCATAAACTACGAGATTCCTGAAATCTCAGCAAATATTTTTTCACCCAATCTTGATGATACTTGCAGGTAATGATCAGTACAGCAAGCCCACTTGGCTCACCAAATTTCGTTCTTCTAGGTTAAACCGTTCCTTTGCAGTAACCGTTTTCATGTTTAGGTTTCACTCTGTTTTCTCCTATATGGATACATGTAGTTGGAACTCTAAATCAAACAGGGTTTGTGCTAGCTCTTTGAAACTTGGCACAATAATGTAGTTCCAAGTTCTGTCTCTAAGGTTTGTGTCCTATTGAAGTAGCCCCAAGCAGAGTCTGACGAGAATCACTTTCATTGAAATTGGTTGGCAAGCTTCCAAAAACTACGAGATTCCTGAAATCTCAGCAAATATTTTTTCACCCAATCTTGATGATACTTCCATTTAATAATCAGTACGGCAAGCCCAGTTGGCTCACCAAATTTCGTTCTTCTAGGTTAAACTGTTCCTTTGGAGTAACCGTTTTCATGTTTAGGTTTCAATCTGTTTTATCCTATATGGATACATTTAGTTGGAACGCTAAATCAAACACGGTTTGTGCTAGCTCTTTGAAACTTGGCACAATAATGTAGTTCCAAGTTGTGTCGCTATGGTTTGTGTCCTATTGAAGTAGCCCCAAGCAGAGACTGACGAGAATCTCTTTCATTGAAATTGGTTGGCAAGCTTCCAAAAACTACGAGATTCCTGAAATCTCAGCAAATATTTTTTCATCCAATCTTGATGATACTTCCATATAATAATCAGTACGGCAATCCCACTTGGCTCACCAAATTTCGTTCTTCTAGGTTAAACCGTTCCTTTGCAGTAACCGTTTTCATGTTTAGGTTTCAATCTGTTTTCTCCTATATGGATACATTTAGTTGGAACGCGAAATCAAACACGTTTGTGCTAGCTCTTTGAAACTTGGCACAATAATGTAGTTCCAAGTTCTGTCGCTATGGTTTGTGTCCTATTGAAGTAGTCCCAAGCAGAGACTGACGAGAATCACTTTCATTGAAAGGGGTTGCCAAGCTTCCAAAAAACTACGAGTTTCCTGAAATCTCAGCAAATATTTTTTCACCTAATCTTGATGATACTTGCAGGTAATGATCAGTACACCAAGCCCACTTGACTCACCAAATTTCGTTCTTCTAGGTTAAACCGTTCCTTTGCAGTAACCGTTTTCATGTTTAGGTTTCACTCTGTTTTCTCCTATATGGATACATGTAGTTGGAACTCTAAATCAAACACGGTTTGTGCTAGCTCTTTGAAACTTGGCACAGTAATGTAGGTCCAAGTTCTGACGCTATGGTTTGTGTCCTATTGAAGTAGCCCCAAGCAGAGACTGACGAGAATCACTGTCATTGAAATTGGTTGGCAAGCTTCCAAAAACTACGAGTTTCCTGAAATCTCAGCAAACATTTTTTCACCCAGTCTTGATGATACTTCCATTTAATGATCAGTACACCAATCCCAGTTGGCACACCAAATTTCGTTCTTCTAGGTTAAACCGTTCCTTTGCAGTAACCGTTTTCATGTTGAGGTTTCACTCTATTTTCTCCTATATGGATACATGTAGTTGGAACTCTAAATCAAACACGGTTTGTGCTAGCTCTTTGATACGTGGCACAATAATGTAGTTAAAAGTTCTGTCGCTATGGTTTGTGTCCTATTGAAGTAGCCCCAAGCAGAGACTGACGAGAATCACTTTCATTGAAAGGGGTTGCCAAGCTTCCAAAAAACTACGAGTTTCCTGAAATCTCAGCAAACTTTTTTTCACCCAATCTTGATGATACTTGCAGGTAATGATCAGTACACCAATCCCACTTGGCTCACCAAATTTCCTTCTTCTAGGTTTAACCGTTCCTTTGCAGTAACCGTTTTCATGTTTAGGTTTCACTCTGTTTTCTACTATATGGATACATGTAGTTGGAAATCTAAATCAAACACGGTTTGTGCTAGCCCTTTGAAACTTGGCACAGTAATGTAGTTCCAAGTTCTGTCGCTATGGTTTGTGTCCTATTGAAGTAGCCCCAAGCAGAGACTGACGAGAATCACTTTAATTGAAATTGGTTGGCAAGCTTCCAAAAACTACGAGATTCCTGAAATCTCAGCAAATATTTTTTCTCCCAATCTTGATGATACTTCCATATAATAATCAGTACGGCAAGCCCACTTGGCTCACCAAATTTCGTTCTTCTAGGTTAAACCGTTCCTTTGCAGTAACCGTTTTCATGTTTAGGTTTCACTCTGTTTTCTCCTATATGGATACATGTAGTTGGAAATCTAAATCAAACACGGTTTCTGCTAGATCTTTGAAACTTGGCACAGTAATGTAGTTCCAAGTTCTGTCATTATGGTTTGTGTCCTATTGAAGTAGCCCCAAGCAGAGACTGACGAGAATCACTTTCATTGAAATTGGTTGGCAAGCTTCCATAAACTACGAGATTCCTGAAATCTCAGCAAACATTTTTTCACCCAATCTTGATGATACTTGCAGGTAATGATCAGTACGGGAAGTCCACTTGGCTCACCAAATTTCGTTCTTCTAGGTTAAACCGTTCCTTTGCAGTAACCGTTTTCATGTTGAGGTTTCACTCTGTTTTCTCCTATATGGATACATGTAGTTGGAACTCTAAATCAAACACGGTTTGTGCTAGCTCTTTGAAACTTGGCACAATAATGTAGTTCCCAGTTCTGTCGCTATGGTTTGTGTCCTATTGAAGTAGCCCCAAGCAGAGACTGACGAGAATCACTTTCATTGAAAGGGGTTGCCAAGCTTCCAAAAAACTATGAGTTTCCTGAAATCTCAGCAAACATTTTTTCACCCAATTTTGATGATACTTCCATTTAATGATCAGTACACCTATCCCACTTGGCTCACCAAATTTCGTTCTTCTAGGTTAAACTGTTCCTTTGCAGTAACCGTTTTCATGTTTAGGTTTCACTCTGTTTTGTCCTATATGGATACATGTAGTTGGAACTCTAAATCAAACACGGTTTGTGCTAGCTCTTTGAAACTTGGCACAATAATGTAGTTCCCAGTTCTGTCGCTATGGTTTGTGTCCTATTGAAGTAGCCCCAAGCAGAGACTGACGAGAATCACTTTCATTGAAAGGGGTTGCCAAGTTTCCAAAAAACTACGAGTTTCCTGAAATCTCAGCAAACATTTTTTCACCCAATCTTGATGATACTTGCAGGTAATGATCAGTACGGCAAGCCCACTTGGCTCACCAAATTTCGTTCTGCTAGGTTAAACCGTTCCTTTGCAGTAACCGTTTTCATGTTTAGGTTTCACTCTGTTTTCTCCTATATGGATACATGTAGTTGGAACTCTAAATCAAACACGGTTTGTGCTAGCTCTTTGAAACTTGGCAAAATAATGTAGTTCCAAGTTCTGTCGCTATGGTTTCTGTCCTATTGAAGTAGCCCCAAGCAGAGACTGACGAGAATCACTTTCATTGAAAGGGGTTGCCAAGCTTCCAAAAAACTACGAGTTTCCTGAAATCTCAGCAAACTTTTTTTCACCCAGTCTTGATGATACTTGCAGGTAATGATCAGTACACCAATCCCACTTGGCTCACCAAGTTTCCTTCTTCTAGGTTTAACCGTTCCTTTGCAGTAACCGTTTTCATGTTTAGGTTTCACTCTGTTTTCTCCTATATGGATACATGTAGTTGGAACTCTAAATCAAACACGGTTTGTGCTAGCTCTTTGAAACTTGGCACAATAATGTAGTTCCAAGTTCTGTCTCTCAGGTTTGTGTCCTATTTAAGTAGCCCCAAGCAGAGACTGACGAGAATCACTTTCATTGAAATTGGTTGGCAAGCTTCCAAAAACTACGAGATTCCTGAAATCTCAGCAAACATTTTTTCACCAATCTTGATGATACTTGCAGGTAATGATCAGTACGGCAAGCCCACTTGGCTCACCAAATTTCGTTCTTCTAGGGTAAACCGTTCCTTTGCAGTAACCGTTTTCATGTTTAGGTTTCACTCTGTTTTCTCCTATATGGATACATGTAGTTGGAACTCTAAATCAAACACGGTTTGTGCTAGTTCTTTGAAACTTGGCACAATAATGTAGTTCCAAGTTCTGTCGCTATGGTTTGTGTCCTATTGAAGTAGCCCCAAGCAGAGACTGACGAGAATCACTTTCATTGAAAGGGGTTACCAAGCATCCAAAAACGACTAGTTTCCTGAAATCTCAGAAAACATTTTTTCACCCAATCTTGATGATACTTCCATTTAATAATCAGTACAGCAAGCCCACTTGGCTCACCAAATTTCGTTCTTCTAGGTTAAACCGTTCCTTTGCAGTAACCGTTTTCATGTTTAGGTTTCACTGTTTTCTCCTATATGGATACATATTGTTGGAACTCTAAATCAAACACGGTTTGTGCTAGCTCTTTGAAACTAGGCACAATAATGTAGTTCCAAGTTCTATCGCTATGGTTTGTGTCCTATTGAAGTAGCCCCAAGCAGAGACTGACTAGAATCACTTTCATTGAAAGAGGTTGCCAAGCTTCCAAAAAACTACGAGTTTCCTGAAATCTCAGCAAACCTTTTTTCACCCAATCTTGATGATACTTGCAGGTAATGATCAGTACAGCAAGCCCACTAGGCTCACCAAATTTCGTTCTTCTAGGTTAAACCGTTGCTTTGCAGTAACCGTTTTCATGTTTAGGTTTCACTCTGTTTTCTCCTATATGGATACATGTTGTTGGAACTCTAAATCAAACACGGTTTGTGCTAGCTCTTTGAAACTTGGCACAATAATGTAGTTCCAAGTTCAATCTGTATGGTTTGTGTCCTATTGAAGTAGCCCCAAGCAGAGACTGACGAGAATCCCTTTCATTGAAAGGGGTTGCCAAGCATCCAAAAAACTACGAGTTTCCTGAAATCTCAGCAATCATTTTTTCACCCAATCTTGATGATACTTCCATTTAATGATCAGTACACCAATCCCACTTGGCTCACCAAATTTCGTTCTTCTAGGTTAAACCCTTCCTTTGCAGTAACCGTTTTTATGTTTAGGTTTCACTCTGTTTTCTACTATATGGATACATGTAGTTGGAAATCTAAATCAAACACGGTTTGTGCTAGCTCTTTGAAACTTGTCACAGTAATGTAGTTCCAAGTTCTGTCGCTATGGTTTGCGTCCTATTGAAGTAGCCCCAAGCAGAGACTGACGAGAATCACTTTCATTGAAATTGGTTGGCAAGCTTCCATAAACTACGAGATTCCTGAAATCTCAGCAAATATTTTTTCACCCAATCTTGATGATACTTGCAGGTAATGATCAGTACAGCAAGCCCACTTGGCTCACCAAATTTCGTTCTTCTAGGTTAAACCGTTCCTTTGCAGTAACCGTTTTCATGTTTAGGTTTCACTCTGTTTTCTCCTATATGGATACATGTAGTTGGAACTCTAAATCAAACAGGGTTTGTGCTAGCTCTTTGAAACTTGGCACAATAATGTAGTTCCAAGTTCTGTCTCTAAGGTTTGTGTCCTATTGAAGTAGCCCCAAGCAGAGTCTGACGAGAATCACTTTCATTGAAATTGGTTGGCAAGCTTCCAAAAACTACGAGATTCCTGAAATCTCAGCAAATATTTTTTCACCCAATCTTGATGATACTTCCATTTAATAATCAGTACGGCAAGCCCAGTTGGCTCACCAAATTTCGTTCTTCTAGGTTAAACTGTTCCTTTGGAGTAACCGTTTTCATGTTTAGGTTTCAATCTGTTTTCTCCTATATGGATACATGTAGTTGGAACTCTAAATCAAACACGGTTTGTGCTAGCTCTTTGAAACTTGGCACAGTAATGTAGGTCCAAGTTCTGACGCTATGGTTTGTGTCCTATTGAAGTAGCCCCAAGCAGAGACTGACGAGAATCACTGTCATTGAAATTGGTTGGCAAGCTTCCAAAAACTACGAGTTTCCTGAAATCTCAGCAAACATTTTTTCACCCAGTCTTGATGATACTTCCATTTAATGATCAGTACACCAATCCCAGTTGGCACACCAAATTTCGTTCTTCTAGGTTAAACCGTTCCTTTGCAGTAACCGTTTTCATGTTGAGGTTTCACTCTATTTTCTCCTATATGGATACATGTAGTTGGAACTCTAAATCAAACACGGTTTGTGCTAGCTCTTTGATACGTGGCACAATAATGTAGTTAAAAGTTCTGTCGCTATGGTTTGTGTCCTATTGAAGTAGCCCCAAGCAGAGACTGACGAGAATCACTTTCATTGAAAGGGGTTGCCAAGCTTCCAAAAAACTACGAGTTTCCTGAAATCTCAGCAAACTTTTTTTCACCCAATCTTGATGATACTTGCAGGTAATGATCAGTACACCAATCCCACTTGGCTCACCAAATTTCCTTCTTCTAGGTTTAACCGTTCCTTTGCAGTAACCGTTTTCATGTTTAGGTTTCACTCTGTTTTCTACTATATGGATACATGTAGTTGGAAATCTAAATCAAACACGGTTTGTGCTAGCCCTTTGAAACTTGGCACAGTAATGTAGTTCCAAGTTCTGTCGCTATGGTTTGTGTCCTATTGAAGTAGCCCCAAGCAGAGACTGACGAGAATCACTTTAATTGAAATTGGTTGGCAAGCTTCCAAAAACTACGAGATTCCTGAAATCTCAGCAAATATTTTTTCTCCCAATCTTGATGATACTTCCATATAATAATCAGTACGGCAAGCCCACTTGGCTCACCAAATTTCGTTCTTCTAGGTTAAACCGTTCCTTTGCAGTAACCGTTTTCATGTTTAGGTTTCACTCTGTTTTCTCCTATATGGATACATGTAGTTGGAAATCTAAATCAAACACGGTTTCTGCTAGATCTTTGAAACTTGGCACAGTAATGTAGTTCCAAGTTCTGTCATTATGGTTTGTGTCCTATTGAAGTAGCCCCAAGCAGAGACTGACGAGAATCACTTTCATTGAAATTGGTTGGCAAGCTTCCATAAACTACGAGATTCCTGAAATCTCAGCAAACATTTTTTCACCCAATCTTGATGATACTTGCAGGTAATGATCAGTACGGGAAGTCCACTTGGCTCACCAAATTTCGTTCTTCTAGGTTAAACCGTTCCTTTGCAGTAACCGTTTTCATGTTGAGGTTTCACTCTGTTTTCTCCTATATGGATACATGTAGTTGGAACTCTAAATCAAACACGGTTTGTGCTAGCTCTTTGAAACTTGGCACAATAATGTAGTTCCCAGTTCTGTCGCTATGGTTTGTGTCCTATTGAAGTAGCCCCAAGCAGAGACTGACGAGAATCACTTTCATTGAAAGGGGTTGCCAAGCTTCCAAAAAACTATGAGTTTCCTGAAATCTCAGCAAACATTTTTTCACCCAATTTTGATGATACTTCCATTTAATGATCAGTACACCTATCCCACTTGGCTCACCAAATTTCGTTCTTCTAGGTTAAACTGTTCCTTTGCAGTAACCGTTTTCATGTTTAGGTTTCACTCTGTTTTGTCCTATATGGATACATGTAGTTGGAACTCTAAATCAAACACGGTTTGTGCTAGCTCTTTGAAACTTGGCACAATAATGTAGTTCCCAGTTCTGTCGCTATGGTTTGTGTCCTATTGAAGTAGCCCCAAGCAGAGACTGACGAGAATCACTTTCATTGAAAGGGGTTGCCAAGTTTCCAAAAAACTACGAGTTTCCTGAAATCTCAGCAAACATTTTTTCACCCAATCTTGATGATACTTGCAGGTAATGATCAGTACGGCAAGCCCACTTGGCTCACCAAATTTCGTTCTGCTAGGTTAAACCGTTCCTTTGCAGTAACCGTTTTCATGTTTAGGTTTCACTCTGTTTTCTCCTATATGGATACATGTAGTTGGAACTCTAAATCAAACACGGTTTGTGCTAGCTCTTTGAAACTTGGCAAAATAATGTAGTTCCAAGTTCTGTCGCTATGGTTTCTGTCCTATTGAAGTAGCCCCAAGCAGAGACTGACGAGAATCACTTTCATTGAAAGGGGTTGCCAAGCTTCCAAAAAACTACGAGTTTCCTGAAATCTCAGCAAACTTTTTTTCACCCAGTCTTGATGATACTTGCAGGTAATGATCAGTACACCAATCCCACTTGGCTCACCAAGTTTCCTTCTTCTAGGTTTAACCGTTCCTTTGCAGTAACCGTTTTCATGTTTAGGTTTCACTCTGTTTTCTCCTATATGGATACATGTAGTTGGAACTCTAAATCAAACACGGTTTGTGCTAGCTCTTTGAAACTTGGCACAATAATGTAGTTCCAAGTTCTGTCTCTCAGGTTTGTGTCCTATTTAAGTAGCCCCAAGCAGAGACTGACGAGAATCACTTTCATTGAAATTGGTTGGCAAGCTTCCAAAAACTACGAGATTCCTGAAATCTCAGCAAACATTTTTTCACCAATCTTGATGATACTTGCAGGTAATGATCAGTACGGCAAGCCCACTTGGCTCACCAAATTTCGTTCTTCTAGGGTAAACCGTTCCTTTGCAGTAACCGTTTTCATGTTTAGGTTTCACTCTGTTTTCTCCTATATGGATACATGTAGTTGGAACTCTAAATCAAACACGGTTTGTGCTAGTTCTTTGAAACTTGGCACAATAATGTAGTTCCAAGTTCTGTCGCTATGGTTTGTGTCCTATTGAAGTAGCCCCAAGCAGAGACTGACGAGAATCACTTTCATTGAAAGGGGTTGCCAAGCATCCAAAAACGACTAGTTTCCTGAAATCTCAGAAAACATTTTTTCACCCAATCTTGATGATACTTCCATTTAATAATCAGTACAGCAAGCCCACTTGGCTCACCAAATTTCGTTCTTCTAGGTTAAACCGTTCCTTTGCAGTAACCGTTTTCATGTTTAGGTTTCACTGTTTTCTCCTATATGGATACATATTGTTGGAACTCTAAATCAAACACGGTTTGTGCTAGCTCTTTGAAACTAGGCACAATAATGTAGTTCCAAGTTCTATCGCTATGGTTTGTGTCCTATTGAAGTAGCCCCAAGCAGAGACTGACTAGAATCACTTTCATTGAAAGAGGTTGCCAAGCTTCCAAAAAACTACGAGTTTCCTGAAATCTCAGCAAACCTTTTTTCACCCAATCTTGATGATACTTGCAGGTAATGATCAGTACAGCAAGCCCACTAGGCTCACCAAATTTCGTTCTTCTAGGTTAAACCGTTGCTTTGCAGTAACCGTTTTCATGTTTAGGTTTCACTCTGTTTTCTCCTATATGGATACATGTTGTTGGAACTCTAAATCAAACACGGTTTGTGCTAGCTCTTTGAAACTTGGCACAATAATGTAGTTCCAAGTTCAATCGGTATGGTTTGTGTCCTATTGAAGTAGTCCCAAGCAGAGACTGACGAGAATCCCTTTCATTGAAAGGGGTTGCCAAGCATCCAAAAAACTACGAGTTTCCTGAAATCTCAGCAATCATTTTTTCACCCAATCTTGATGATACTTCCATTTAATGATCAGTACACCAATCCCACTTAGCTCACCAAATTTCGTTCTTCTAGGTTAAACCCTTCCTTTGCAGTAACCGTTTTCATGTTTAGGTTTCACTCTGTTTTCTACTATATGGATACATGTAGTTGGAAATCTAAATCAAACACGGTTTGTGCTAGCTCTTTGAAACTTGTCACAGTAATGTAGTTCCAAGTTCTGTCGCTATGGTTTGCGTCCTATTGAAGTAGCCCCAAGCAGAGACTGACGAGAATCACTTTCATTGAATTGGTTGGCAAGCTTCCATAAACTACGAGATTCCTGAAATCTCAGCAAATATTTTTTCACCCAATCTTGATGATACTTGCAGGTAATGATCAGTACAGCAAGCCCACTTGGCTCACCAAATTTCGTTCTTCTAGGTTAAACCGTTCCTTTGCAGTAACCGTTTTCATGTTTAGGTTTCACTCTGTTTTCTCCTATATGGATACATGTAGTTGGAACTCTAAATCAAACAGGGTTTGTGCTAGCTCTTTGAAACTTGGCACAATAATGTAGTTCCAAGTTCTGTCTCTAAGGTTTGTGTCCTATTGAAGTAGCCCCAAGCAGAGTCTGACGAGAATCACTTTCATTGAAATTGGTTGGCAAGCTTCCAAAAACTACGAGATTCCTGAAATCTCAGCAAATATTTTTTCACCCAATCTTGATGATACTTCCATTTAATAATCAGTACGGCAAGCCCAGTTGGCTCACCAAATTTCGTTCTTCTAGGTTAAACTGTTCCTTTGGAGTAACCGTTTTCATGTTTAGGTTTCAATCTGTTTTATCCTATATGGATACATTTAGTTGGAACGCTAAATCAAACACGGTTTGTGCTAGCTCTTTGAAACTTGGCACAATAATGTAGTTCCAAGTTGTGTCGCTATGGTTTGTGTCCTATTGAAGTAGCCCCAAGCAGAGACTGACGAGAATCTCTTTCATTGAAATTGGTTGGCAAGCTTCCAAAAACTACGAGATTCCTGAAATCTCAGCAAATATTTTTTCATCCAATCTTGATGATACTTCCATATAATAATCAGTACGGCAATCCCACTTGGCTCACCAAATTTCGTTCTTCTAGGTTAAACCGTTCCTTTGCAGTAACCGTTTTCATGTTTAGGTTTCAATCTGTTTTCTCCTATATGGATACATTTAGTTGGAACGCGAAATCAAACACGTTTGTGCTAGCTCTTTGAAACTTGGCACAATAATGTAGTTCCAAGTTCTGTCGCTATGGTTTGTGTCCTATTGAAGTAGTCCCAAGCAGAGACTGACGAGAATCACTTTCATTGAAAGGGGTTGCCAAGCTTCCAAAAAACTACGAGTTTCCTGAAATCTCAGCAAATATTTTTTCACCCAATCTTGATGATACTTGCAGGTAATGATCAGTACACCAAGCCCACTTGACTCACCAAATTTCGTTCTTCTAGGTTAAACCGTTCCTTTGCAGTAACCGTTTTCATGTTGAGGTTTCACTCTATTTTCTCCTATATGGATACATGTAGTTGGAACTCTAAATCAAACACGGTTTGTGCTAGCTCTTTGATACGTGGCACAATAATGTAGTTAAAAGTTCTGTCGCTATGGTTTGTGTCCTATTGAAGTAGCCCCAAGCAGAGACTGACGAGAATCACTTTCATTGAAAGGGGTTGCCAAGCTTCCAAAAAACTACGAGTTTCCTGAAATCTCAGCAAACTTTTTTTCACCCAATCTTGATGATACTTGCAGGTAATGATCAGTACACCAATCCCACTTGGCTCACCAAATTTCCTTCTTCTAGGTTTAACCGTTCCTTTGCAGTAACCGTTTTCATGTTTAGGTTTCACTCTGTTTTCTACTATATGGATACATGTAGTTGGAAATCTAAATCAAACACGGTTTGTGCTAGCCCTTTGAAACTTGGCACAGTAATGTAGTTCCAAGTTCTGTCGCTATGGTTTGTGTCCTATTGATGTAGCCCCAAGCAGAGACTGACGAGAATCACTTTAATTGAAATTGGTTGGCAAGCTTCCAAAAACTACGAGATTCCTGAAATCTCAGCAAATATTTTTTCTCCCAATCTTGATGATACTTCCATATAATAATCAGTACGGCAAGCCCACTTGGCTCACCAAATTTCGTTCTTCTAGGTTAAACCGTTCCTTTGCAGTAACCGTTTTCATGTTTAGGTTTCACTCTGTTTTCTCCTATATGGATACATGTAGTTGGAAATCTAAATCAAACACGGTTTCTGCTAGATCTTTGAAACTTGGCACAGTAATGTAGTTCCAAGTTCTGTCATTATGGTTTGTGTCCTATTGAAGTAGCCCCAAGCAGAGACTGACGAGAATCACTTTCATTGAAATTGGTTGGCAAGCTTCCATAAACTACGAGATTCCTGAAATCTCAGCAAACATTTTTTCACCCAATCTTGATGATACTTGCAGGTAATGATCAGTACGGGAAGTCCACTTGGCTCACCAAATTTCGTTCTTCTAGGTTAAACCGTTCCTTTGCAGTAACCGTTTTCATGTTGAGGTTTCACTCTGTTTTCTCCTATATGGATACATGTAGTTGGAACTCTAAATCAAACACGGTTTGTGCTAGCTCTTTGAAACTTGGCACAATAATGTAGTTCCCAGTTCTGTCGCTATGGTTTGTGTCCTATTGAAGTAGCCCCAAGCAGAGACTGACGAGAATCACTTTCATTGAAAGGGGTTGCCAAGCTTCCAAAAAACTATGAGTTTCCTGAAATCTCAGCAAACATTTTTTCACCCAATTTTGATGATACTTCCATTTAATGATCAGTACACCTATCCCACTTGGCTCACCAAATTTCGTTCTTCTAGGTTAAACTGTTCCTTTGCAGTAACCGTTTTCATGTTTAGGTTTCACTCTGTTTTGTCCTATATGGATACATGTAGTTGGAACTCTAAATCAAACACGGTTTGTGCTAGCTCTTTGAAACTTGGCACAATAATGTAGTTCCCAGTTCTGTCGCTATGGTTTGTGTCCTATTGAAGTAGCCCCAAGCAGAGACTGACGAGAATCACTTTCATTGAAAGGGGTTGCCAAGTTTCCAAAAAACTACGAGTTTCCTGAAATCTCAGCAAACATTTTTTCACCCAATCTTGATGATACTTGCAGGTAATTATCAGTACGGCAAGCCCACTTGGCTCACCAAATTTCGTTCTGCTAGGTTAAACCGTTCCTTTGCAGTAACCGTTTTCATGTTTAGGTTTCACTCTGTTTTCTCCTATATGGATACATGTAGTTGGAACTCTAAATCAAACACGGTTTGTGCTAGCTCTTTGAAACTTGGCAAAATAATGTAGTTCCAAGTTCTGTCGCTATGGTTTCTGTCCTATTGAAGTAGCCCCAAGCAGAGACTGACGAGAATCACTTTCATTGAAAGGGGTTGCCAAGCTTCCAAAAAACTACGAGTTTCCTGAAATCTCAGCAAACTTTTTTTCACCCAGTCTTGATGATACTTGCAGGTAATGATCAGTACACCAATCCCACTTGGCTCACCAAGTTTCCTTCTTCTAGGTTTAACCGTTCCTTTGCAGTAACCGTTTTCATGTTTAGGTTTCACTCTGTTTTCTCCTATATGGATACATGTAGTTGGAACTCTAAATCAAACACGGTTTGTGCTAGCTCTTTGAAACTTGGCACAATAATGTAGTTCCAAGTTCTGTCTCTCAGGTTTGTGTCCTATTTAAGTAGCCCCAAGCAGAGACTGACGAGAATCACTTTCATTGAAATTGGTTGGCAAGCTTCCAAAAACTACGAGATTCCTGAAATCTCAGCAAACATTTTTTCACCAATCTTGATGATACTTGCAGGTAATGATCAGTACGGCAAGCCCACTTGGCTCACCAAATTTCGTTCTTCTAGGGTAAACCGTTCCTTTGCAGTAACCGTTTTCATGTTTAGGTTTCACTCTGTTTTCTCCTATATGGATACATGTAGTTGGAACTCTAAATCAAACACGGTTTGTGCTAGTTCTTTGAAACTTGGCACAATAATGTAGTTCCAAGTTCTGTCGCTATGGTTTGTGTCCTATTGAAGTAGCCCCAAGCAGAGACTGACGAGAATCACTTTCATTGAAAGGGGTTGCCAAGCATCCAAAAACGACTAGTTTCCTGAAATCTCAGAAAACATTTTTTCACCCAATCTTGATGATACTTCCATTTAATAATCAGTACAGCAAGCCCACTTGGCTCACCAAATTTCGTTCTTCTAGGTTAAACCGTTCCTTTGCAGTAACCGTTTTCATGTTTAGGTTTCACTGTTTTCTCCTATATGGATACATATTGTTGGAACTCTAAATCAAACACGGTTTGTGCTAGCTCTTTGAAACTAGGCACAATAATGTAGTTCCAAGTTCTATCGCTATGGTTTGTGTCCTATTGAAGTAGCCCCAAGCAGAGACTGACTAGAATCACTTTCATTGAAAGAGGTTGCCAAGCTTCCAAAAAACTACGAGTTTCCTGAAATCTCAGCAAACCTTTTTTCACCCAATCTTGATGATACTTGCAGGTAATGATCAGTACAGCAAGCCCACTAGGCTCACCAAATTTCGTTCTTCTAGGTTAAACCGTTGCTTTGCAGTAACCGTTTTCATGTTTAGGTTTCACTCTGTTTTCTCCTATATGGATACATGTTGTTGGAACTCTAAATCAAACACGGTTTGTGCTAGCTCTTTGAAACTTGGCACAATAATGTAGTTCCAAGTTCTGTCGCTATGGTTTGTGTCCTATTGATGTAGCCCCAAGCAGAGACTGACGAGAATCATTTTCATTGAAATTGGTTGCCAAGCTTCCAAAAACTACGAGATTCCTGAAATCTCAGCAAATATTTTTTCACCCAATCTTGATGATAC
Source organism: Urocitellus parryii (assembly GCF_045843805.1). Taxonomy (NCBI): domain Eukaryota; kingdom Metazoa; phylum Chordata; class Mammalia; order Rodentia; family Sciuridae; genus Urocitellus; species Urocitellus parryii. The sequence continues at coordinate 43,182 of NW_027552549.1, read as the reverse complement.
TTCCATTTAATAATCAGTACACCAATCCCACTTGGCTCACCAAATTTCGTTCTTATAGGTTAAACCGTTCCTTTGCAGGAACCGTTTTCATGTTTAGGTTTCAATCTGTTTTCTCCTATATGGATACATTTAGTTGGAACGCTAAATCAAACACGGTTTGTGCTAGCTCTTTGAAACTTGGCACAATAATGTAGTTCCAAGTTCTATCGCTATGGTTTGTGTCCTATTGAAGTAGCCCCAAGCAGAGACAGACGAGAATCACTTTCATTGAAAGGGGTTGCCAAGCATCCAAAAACGACGAGTTTCCTGAAATCTCAGCAAATATTTTTTCACCCAATCTTCATGAAACTTCCATTGAATGATCAGTACACCAATCCCACTTGGCTCACCAAATTTCGTTCTTCTAGGTTAAACCGTTCCTTTGCAGTATCCGTTTTCATGTTTAGGTTTCACTCTGTTTTCTCCTATATGGATACATGTTGTTGGAACTCTAAATCAAACACGGTTTTTGCTAGCTCTATGAAACTTGGCACAATAATGTAGTTCCAAGTTCTGTGGCTATGGTTTGTGTCCTATTGAAGTAGCCCCAAGCAGAGACAGACGAGAATCACTTTCATTGAAAGGGGTTGCCAAGCTTCCAAAAAACTACGAGTTTCTTGAAATCTCAGCAAACATTTTTTCACCCAATCTTGATGATACTTGCAGGTAATGATCAGTACGGCAAGTCCACTTGGCTCACCAAATTTCGTTCTTCTAGGTTAAACCGTTCCTTTGCAGTAACCGTTTTCATGTTTAGGTTTCACTCTGTTTTCTCCTATATGGATACATGTAGTTGGAACTCTAAATCAAACACGGTTTGTGCTAGCTCTTTGAAACTTGGCACAATCATGTAGTTCCATGTTGTGTCGCTATGGTTTGTGTCCTATTGAAGTAGCCCCAAGCAGAGACTCACGAGAATCACTTTCATTGAAAGGGGTTGCCAAGCTTCCAAAAAACTACGAGTTTCCTGAAATCTCAGCAAACATTTTTTCACCCAATCTTGATGATACTTGCAGGTAATGATCAGTACAGCAAGCCCACTAGGCTCACCAAATTTCGTTCTTCTAGGTTAAACCGTTCCTTTGCAGTAACCGTTTTCATGTTTAGGTTTCACTCTGTTTTCTCCTATATGGATACATGTAGTTGGAACTCTAAATCAAACACGGTTTGTGCTAGTTCTTTGAAACTTGGCACAGTAATGTAGTTCCAAGTTCTGTCGCTATGGTTTGTGTCCTATTGAAGTAGCCCCAAGCAGAGACTGACTAGAATCACTTTCATTGAAATTGGTTGCCAAGCTTCCAAAAAACTACGAGTTTCCTGAAATCTCAGCAAATATTTTTTCACCCAATCTTGATGATACTTCCATTTAATAATCAGTACACCAATCCCACTTGGCTCACCAAATTTCGTTCTTCTAGGTTAAACCGTTCCTTTGCAGTAACCGTTTTCATGTTTAGGTTTCACTCTGTTTTCTCCTATATGGATACATGTAGTTGGAAATCTAAATCAAACACGGTTTCTGCTAGCTCTTTGAAACGTGGCACAATAATGTAGTTCCAAGTTCTGTCGCTATGGTTTGTGTCCTATTGAAGTAGCCCCAAGCAGAGACTGACGAGAATCACTTTCATTGAAAGGGGTTGCCAAGCTTCCAAAAAACTACGACTTTCCTGAAATCTCAGCAAAGTTTTTTTCACCCAATCTTGATGATACTTGCAGGTAATGATCATTACACCAATCCCACTTGGCTCACCAAATTTCCTTCTTCTAGGTTTAACCGTTCCTTTGCAGTAACCGTTTTCATGTTTAGGTTTCACTCTGTTTTCTCCTATATGGATACATTTAGTTGGAACGCTAAATCAAACACGGTTTGTGCTAGCTCTTTGAAACTTGGCACAATAATGTAGTTCCAAGTTCTGTCGCTATGGTTTGTGTCCTATTGAAGTAGCCCCAAGCAGAGACTGACGAGAATCACTTTCATTGAAATTGGTTGGCAAGCTTCCAAAAACTACGAGATTCTTGAAATCTCAGCAAATATTTTTTCACCCAATCTTGATGATACTTCCATATAATAATCAGTACGGCAAGCCCACTTGGCTCACCAAATTTCGTTCTTCTAGGTTAAACCGTTCCTTGGCAGTAACCGTTTTCATGTTTAGGTTTCACTCTGTTTTCTCCTTTATGGATACATGTAGTTGGAACTCTAAATCAAACACGGTTTGTGCTAGCTCTTTGAAACATGGCACAATAATGTAGTTCCAAGTTCTGTTGCTATGCTTTGTGTCCTATTGAAGTAGCCCCAAGCAGAGACTGACGAGAATCACTTTAATTGAAATTGGTTGGCAAGCATCCATAAACTACGAGATTCCTGAAATCTCAGCAAACATTTTTTCACCCAATCTTGATGATACTTGCAGGTTATGATCAGTACAGCAAGCCCACTTGGCTCACCAAATTTCGTTCTTCTAGGTTAAACAGTTCCTTTGCAGTAACCGTTTTCATGTTTAGGTTTCACTCTGTTTTCTCCTATATGGATACATGTAGTTGGAACTCTAAATCAAACACGGTTTGTGCTAGCTCTTTGAAACTTGGCACAATAATGTAGTTCCAAGTTGTGTCGCTATGGTTTGTGTCCTATTGAAGTAGCCCCAAGCAGAGAATGACGAGAATCACTTTCATGGAAAGAGGTTGCCAAGCTTCCAAAAAACTCCGAGTTTCCTGAAATCTCAGCAAACATTTTTTCACCCAATCTTGATGATACTTCCATTTAATGATCAGTACACCAATCCCACTTGGCTCACCAAATTTCGTTCTTCTAGGTTAAACCCCTCCTTGCAGTAACCGTTTTCATGTTTAGGTTTCACTCTGTTTTCTACTATATGGATACATGTAGTTGGAAATCTAAATCAAACACGGTTTGTGCTAGCTCTTTGAAACTTGGCACAGTAATGTAGTTCCAAGTTGTGTCGCTACGGTTTGTGTCCTATTGAAGTAGCCCCAAGCAGAGACTGACGAGAATCACTTTCATTGAAAGGGGTTGCCAAGCTTCCAAAAAACTACGAGTTTCCTGAAATCTCAGCAAACATTTTTTCACCCAATCTTGATGATACTTGCAGGTAATGATCAGTACAGCAAGCCCACTAGGCTCACCAAATTTCGTTCTTCTAGGTTAACCCGTTCCTTTGCAGTAACCGTTTTCATGTTTAGGTTTCACTCTGTTTTCTCCTATATGGATACATGTAGTTGGAACTCTAAATCAAACACGGTTTGTGCTAGCTCTTTGAAACTTGGCACAATAATGTAGTTCCAAGTTCTGTTGCTATGCTTTGTGTCCTATTGAAGTAGCCCCAAGCAGAGACTGACGAGAATCACTTTCATTGAAAGGGGTTGCCAAGCTTCCAAAAAACTACGAGTTTCCTGAAATCTCAGCAAACATTTTTTCACCCAATTTTGATGATAATTCCATTTAATGATCAGTACACCAATCCCACTTGGCTCACCAAATATCGTTCTTCTAGGTTAAACTGTTCCTTTGCAGTAACCGTTTTCATGTTGAGGTTTCACTCTGTTTTCTCCTATATGGATACATGTAGTTGGAACTCTAAATCAAACACGGTTTGTGCTAGCTCTTTGAAACGTGTCACAATAATGTAGTTCCAAGTTCTGTAGCTATGTTTTGTGTCCCTATTTAAGTAGCCCCAAGCAGAGACTGACGAGAATCACTTTCATTGAAAGGGGTTGCCAAGCTTCCAAAAAACTACGAGTTTCCTGAAATCTCAGCAAAATTTTTTTCACCCAATCTTGATGATACTTGCAGGTAATGATCAGTACACCAATCCCACTTGGCTCACCAAATTTCGTTCTTCTAGGCTAAACCGTTCCTTTGCAGTAACCGTTTTCATGTTTAGGTTTCACTCTGTTTTCTCCTATATGGATACATGTAGTTGGAAATCTAAAACAAACACGGTTTGTGCTAGCTCTTTGAAACTTGGCACAATAATGTAGTTCCAAGTTCTGTCGCTATGGTTTGTGTCCTATTGAAGTAGCCCCAAGCAGAGACTGACGAGAATCACTTTCATTGAAATTCGTTGGCAAGCTTCCATAAACTACGAGATTCCTGAAATCTCAGCAAACATTTTTTCACCCAATCTTGATGATACTTGCAGGTAATGATCAGTACAGCAAGCCCACTAGGTTCACCAAATTTCGTTCTTCTAGGTTAAACCGTTCCTTTGCAGTAACCGTTTTCATGTTTAGGTTTCACTCTGTTTTCTCCTATATGGATACATGTAGTTGGAACTCTAAATCAAACACGGTTTGTGCTAGCTCTTTGAAACTTGGCACAATAATGTAGTTCCAAGTTCTGTCGCTATGGTTTGTTTCCTATTGAAGTAGTCCCAAGCAGAGACTGACGAGAATCACTTTCATTGAAATTGGTTGCCAAGCTTCCAAAAACTAGGAGATTCCTGAAATCTCAGCAAATATTCTTTTCACCCAATCTTCATGATACTTCCATTTAATAATCAGTACACCAATCCCACTTGGCTCACCAAATTTCGTTCTTCTAGGTTAAACCGTTCCTTTGCAGTAACCGTTTTCATGTTTAGGTTTCAATCTGTTTTCTCCTATATGGATACATGTAGTTGGAACTCTAAATCAAACACGGTTTGTGCTAGCTCTTTGAAACTTGGCACAATAATGTAGTTCCAAGTTCTATCGCTATGGATTGTGTCCTATTGAAGTAGCCCCAAGCAGAGACTGACGAGGATCACTTTCATTGAAAGGGGTTGCCAAGCATCCAAAAACGACGAGTTTCCTGAAATCTCAGCAAACATTTTTTCACCCAATCTTGATGAAACTTCCATTGAATGATCAGTACACCAATCCCACTTGGCTCACCAAATTTCCTTCTTCTAGGTTACACCGTTCCTTTGCAGTAACCGTTTTCATGTTTAGGTTTCACTCTGTTTTCTCCTATATGGATACATGTTGTTGGAACTCTAAATCAAACACGGTTTGTGCTAGCTGTGTGAAACTTGGCACAATAATGTAGTTCCAAGTTCTATCGCTATGGTTTGTGTGCTATTGAAGTAGCCCCAAGCAGAGACAGACGAGAATCACTTTCATTGAAAGGGGTTGCCAAGCTTCCAAAAAACTACGAGTTTCCTGAAATCTCAGCAAACATTTTTTCACCGAATCTTGATGATACTTGCAGGTAATGATCAGTACGGCAAGTCCACTTGGCTCACCAAATTTCGTTCTTCTAGGTTAAACCGTTCCTTTGCAGTAACCGTTTTCATGTTTGGGTTTCACTCTGTTTTCTCCTATACGGATACATGTAGTTGGAACTCTAAATCAAACAGGGTTTGTGCTAGCTCTTTGAAACTTGGCACAATAATGTAGTTCCAAGTTCTGTCGCTATGGTTTTTGTCCTATTGAAGTAGCCCCAAGCAGAGACTGACGAGAATCACTTTCATTGAAAGGGGTTGCCAAGCTTCCAAAAAACTACGAGTTTCCTGAAATCTCAGCAAACATTTTTTCACCCAATCTTGATGATACTTGCAGGTAATGATCAGTACGGCAAGCCCACTTGGCTCACCAAATTTCGTTCTTCTAGGTTAAACCGTTCCTTTGCAGTAACCGTTTTCATGTTTAGGTTTCACTCTGTTTTCTCCTATATGGATACATGTAGTTGGAAATCTAAATCAAACACGGTTTGTGCTAGCTCTTTGAAACTTGGCACAATAATGTAGTTCCAAGTTGTGTCGCTATGGTTTGTGTCCTATTGAAGTAGCCCCAAGCAGAGACTGACGAGAATCACTGTCATGGAAAGGGGTTGCCAAGCTTCCAAAAAAATACGAGTTTCCTGAAATCTCAGCAAACATTTTTTCACCCAATCTTGATGATACTTCCATTTAATGATCAGGACACCAAGCCCACTTGGCTCACCAAATTTCGTTCTTCTAGGTTAAACCGTTCCTTTGCAGTAACCGTTTTCATGTTTAGGTTTCACTCTGTTTTCTCCTATATGGATACATGTAGTTGGAAATCTAAATCAAACACGGTTTGTGCTAGCTCTTTGAAACTTGGCACAGTAATGTAGTTCCAAGTTCTGTCGCTATGGTTTGTGTCCTATTGAAGTAGCCCCAAGCAGAGACTGACGAGAATCACTTTCATTGAAATTGGTTGGCAAGCTTCCATAAACTACGAGTTTCCTGAAATCTCAGCAAACATTTTTTCACCCAATCTTGATGATACTTGCAGGTAATGATCAGTACAGCAAGCCCACTTGGCTCACCAAATTTCGTTCTTCTAGGTTAAACCGTTCCTTTGCAGTAACCGTTTTCATGTTTAGGTTTCACTCTGTTTTCTCCTATATGGATACATGTAGTTGGAACTCTAAATCAAACACGGTTTGTGCTAGCTCTTTGAAACTTGGCACAATAATGTAGTTCCAAGTTCTATCGCTATGGTTTGTGTCCTATTGAAGTAGCCCCAAGCAGAGACTGACTAGAATCACTTTCATTGAAAGAGGTTGCCAAGCTTCCAAAAAACTACGAGTTTCCTGAAATCTCAGCAAACATTTTTTCACCCAATCTTGATGATACTTGCAGGTAATGATCAGTACAGCAAGCCTCTTGGCTCAACAAATTTCGTTCTTCTAGGTTAAACCGTTCCTTTGCAGTAACCGTTTTCATGTTTAGGTTTCACTCTGTTTTCTCCTATATGGATACATGTAGTTGGAACTCTAAATCAAACACGGTTTGTGCTAGCTCTTTGAAACTTGCCACAATAATGTAGTTCCAAGTTCTGTCGCTATGGTTTGTGTCCTATTGAAGTAGCCCCAAGCAGAGACTGATGAGAATCACTTTCATTGAAAGGCGTTGCCAAGCTTCCAAAAACTACGAGTTTCCTGAAATCTCAGCAAACTTTTTTTCACCCAGCCTTGATGATACTTCCTTTTAATGATCAGTACACCAATCCCAGTTGGCACACCAAATTTCGTTCTTCTAGTTTAAACCGTTCCGTTGCAGTAACCGTTTTCAAGTTGAGGTTTCACTCTGTTTTCTCCTATATGGATACATGTAGTTGGAACTCTAAATCAAACACGGTTTGTGCCAGCTCTTTGAAACGTGGCACAATAATGTAGTTCCAAGTTCTGTCGCTATGGTTAGTGTCCTATTGAAGTAGCCCCAAGCAGAGACTGACGAGAATCACTTTCATTGAAAGGGGTTGCCAAGCTTCCAAAAAACTACGAGTTTCCTGAAATCTCAGCAAAATTTTTTTCACCAATCTTGATGATACTTGCAGGTAATGATCAGTACACCAATCCCACTTGGCTCACCAAATTTCCTTCTTCTAGGTTTAACCGTTCCTTTGCAGTAACCGTTTTCATGTTTAGGTTTCACTCTGGTTTTCTCCTATATGGATACATGTAGTTGGAACTCTAAATCAAACACGGTTTGTGCTAGCTCTTTGAAACTTGGCACAATAATGTAGTTCCAAGTTCTGTCGCTATGGTTTGTGTCCTATTGAAGTAGGCCCCAAGCAGAGACAGACGAGAATCACTTTCATTGAAAGGGGTTGCCAAGCTTCCAAAAAACTACGAGTTTCCTGAAATCTCAGCAAACATTTTTCACCAATCTTGATGATACTTCCATTTAATGATCAGTACACCAATCCCACTTGGCTCACCAAATTTCGTTCTTCTAGGCAAACCGTTCCTTTGCAGTAACCGTTTTCATGTTTAGGTTTCACTCTGTTTTCTCCTATATGGATACATGTATTTGGAACTCTAAATCAAACACGGTTTGTGCTAGCTCTTTGAAACTTGGCACAGTAATGTAGTTCCAAGTTCTGTCGCTATGGTTTGTTGTCCTATTGAAGTAGCCCCAAGCAGAGACTGACGAGAATCACTTTCATTGAAATTGGTTGGCAAGCTTCCATAAACTACGAGATTCCTGAAATCTCAGCAAACATTTTTTCACCCAATCTTGATGATACTTGCAGGTAATGATCAGTACAGCAAGCCCACTAGGCTCACCAAATTTCGTTCTTCTAGGTTAAACCGTTCCTTTGCAGTAACCGTTTTCATGTTTAGGTTTCACTCTGTTTTCTCCTATATGGATACATGTAGTTGGAACTCTAAATCAATCACGGTTTGTGCTAGCTCTTTGAAACTTGGCACAATAATGTAGTTCCAAGTTCTGTCGCTATGGTTTGTGTCCTATTGAAGTAGCCCCAAGCAGAGACTGACGAGAATCACTTTCATTGAAAGGGGTTGCCAAGCATCCAAAAACGACGAGTTTCCTGAAATCTCAGCAAACATTTTTTCACCCAATCTTGATGAAACTTCCATTGAATGATCAGTACACCAATCCCACTTGGCTCACCAAATTTCGTTCTTCTAGGTTAAACCGTTCCTTTGCAGTAACCGTTTTCATGTTTAGGTTTCACTCTGTTTTCTCCTATATGGATACATGTATTTGGAACTCTAAATAAAACACGGTTTGTGCTAGCTCTTTGAAACTTGGCACAGTAATGTAGTTCCAAGTTTTGTCGCTATGGTTTGTGTCCTATTGAAGTAGCCCCAAGCAGAGACTGACGAGAATCACTTTCATTGAAATTGGTTGGCAAGCTTCCATAAACTACGAGTTTCCTGAAATCTCAGCAAACATTTTTCACCCAATCTTGATGATACTTGCAGGTAATGATCAGTACAGCAAGCCCACTTGGCTCACCAAATTTCGTTCTTCTAGGTTAAACCGTTCCTTTGCAGTAACCGTTTTCATGTTTAGGTTTCACTCTGTTTTCTCCTATATGGATACATGTAGTTGGAACTCTAAATCAAACACGGTTTGTGCTAGCTCTTTGAAACTTGGCACAATAATGTAGTTCCAAGTTCTATCGCTATGGTTTGTGTGCTATTGAAGTAGCCCCAAGCAGAGACTGACTAGAATCACTTTCATTGAAAGAGGTTGCCAAGCTTCCAAAAAACTACGAGTTTCCTGAAATCTCAGCAAACATTTTTTCACCCAATCTTGATGATACTTGCAGGTAATGATCAGTACAGCAAGCCCTCTTGGCTCAACAAATTTCGTTCTTCTAGGTCAAACCGTTCCTTTGCAGTAACCGTTTTCATGTTTAGGTTTCACTCTGTTTTCTCCTATATGGATACATGTAGTTGGAACTCTAAATCAAACACGGTTTGTGCTAGCTCTTTGAAACTTGGGACAATAATGTAGTTCCAAGTTCTGTCGCTATGGTTTGTGTCCTATTGAAGTAGCCCCAAGCAGAGACTGACGAGAATCACTTTCATTGAAAGGGGTTGCCAAGCTTCCAAAAAACTACGAGTTTCCTGAAATCTCAGCAAACATTTTTTCACCCAATCTTGATGATACTTTCATTTAATGATCAGTACACCAATCCCACTTGGCTCACCAAATTTCGTTCTTCTAGGCTAAACCGTTCCTTTGCAGTAACCGTTTTCATGTTTAGGTTTCACTCTGTTTTCTCCTATATGGATACATGTAGTTGGAACTCTAAATCAAACACGGTTTGTGCTAGCTCTTTGAAACTTGGCACAGTAATGTAGTTCCAAGTTTTGTCGCTATGGTTTGTGTCCTATTGAAGTAGCCCCAAGCAGAGACTGACGAGAATCACTTTCATTGAAATTGGTTGGCAAGCTTCCATAAACTACGAGTTTTCCTGAAATCTCAGCAAACATTTTTCACCCAATCTTGATGATACTTGCAGGTAATGATCAGTACAGCAAGCCCACTTGGCTCACCAAATTTCGTTCTTCTAGGTTAAACCGTTCTTTGCAGTAACCGTTTTCATGTTTAGGTTTCACTCTGTTTTCTCCTATATGGATACATGTAGTTGGAACTCTAAATCAAACACGGTTTGTGCTAGCTCTTTGAAACTTGGCACAATAATGTAGTTCCAAGTTCTATCGCTATGGTTTGTGTGCTATTGAAGTAGCCCCAAGCAGAGACTGACTAGAATCACTTTCATTGAAAGAGGTTGCCAAGCTTCCAAAAAACTACGAGTTTCCTGAAATCTCAGCAAACATTTTTTCACCCAATCTTGATGATACTTGCAGGTAATGATCAGTACAGCAAGCCCTCTTGGCTCAACAAATTTTCGTTCTTCTAGGTTAAACCGTTCCTTTGCAGTAACCGTTTTCATGTTTAGGTTTCACTCTGTTTTCTCCTATATGGATACATGTATTTGGAACTCTAAATCAAACACGGTTTGTGCTAGCTATTTGAAACTTGGCACAATTAATGTAGTTCCAAGTTCTGTCGCTATGGTTTGTGTCCTATTGAAGTAGCCCCAAGCAGAGACTGACGAGAATCACTGTCATTGAAAGGGGTTGCCAAGCTTCCAAAAAACTACGAGTTTCCTGAAATCTCAGCAAACATTTTTTCACCCAATCTTGATGATACTTCCATTTAATGATCAGGACACCAAGCCCACTTGGCTCACCAAATTTCGTTCTTCTAGGTTAAAACCGTTCCTTTGCAGTAACCGTTTTCATGTTTAGGTTTCACTCTGTTTTCTCCTATATGGATACATGTAGTTGGAAATCTAAATCAAACACGGTTTGTGCTAGCTCTTTGAAACTTGGCACAGTAATGTAGTTCCAAGTTCTGTCGCTATGGTTTGTGTCCTATTGAAGTAGCCCCAAACAGAGACTGACGAGAATCACTTTCATTGAAATTGGGTTGCCAAGCTTCCAAAAAACTACGAGTTTCCTGAAATCTCAGCAAACATTTTTTCACCCAATCTTGATGATACTTGCAGGTAATGGATCAGTACAGCAAGCCCACTTGGCTCACCAAATTTCGTTCTTCTAGGTTAAACCGTTCCTTTGCAGTAACCGTTTTCATGTTTAGGTTTCACTCTGTTTTCTCCTATATGGATTACATTTAGTTGGAACGCTAAATCAAACACGGTTTGTGCTAGCTCTTTGAAACTTGGCACAATAATGTAGTCCAAGTTCTGTCGCTATGGTTTGTGTCCTATTGAAGTAGCCCCAAGCAGAGACTGACGAGAATCACTTTCGTTGAAATTGGTTGGCAAGCTTCCAAAAACTACGAGATTCCTGAAATCTCAGCAAATATTTTTTCACCCAATCTTGATGATACTTCCATATAATAATCAGTACGGCAAGCCCAATTGGCTCACCAAATTTCGTTCTTCTAGGTTAAACCGTTCCTTTGCAGTAACCGTTTTCATGTTTAGGTTTCAATCTGTTTTCTCCTATATGGATACATTTAGTTGGAACGCTAAATCAAACAGGGTTTGTGCTAGCTCTTTTAAACTTGGCACAATAATGTAGTTCCAAGTTCTATCGCTATGGTTTGTGTCCTATTGAAGTAGCCCCAAGCAGAGACTGACGAGAATCACTTTCATTGAAAGGGGTTGCCAAGCTTCCAAAAAAATACGAGTTTCCTGAAATCTCAGCAAACATTTTTTCACCCAATCTTAATGAAACTTCCATTGAATGATCAGTACACCAATCCCACTTGGCTCACCAAATTTCGTTCTTCTAGTTAAACCGTTCCTTTGCAGTAACCGTTTTCATGTTTCGGTTTCACTCTGTTTTCTCCTATATGGATACATGTAGTTGGAACTCTAAATCAAACACGATTTGTGCTAGCTCTTTGAAACTTGGCACAATAATGTAGTTCCAAGTTGTGTCGCTATGGTTTGTGTCCTATTGAAGTAGCCCCAAGCAGAGACTGACGAGAATCACTTTAATTGAAAGGGGTTGCCAAGCTTCCAAAAAACTACGACTTTCCTGAAATCTCAGCAAACATTTTTTCACCCAATCTTGATGATACTTGCAGGTAATGATCAGTACGGCAAGCCCACTTGGCTCACCAAATTTCGTTCTTCTAGGTCAAACCGTTCTTTTGCAGTAACCGTTTTTCATGTTTAGGTTTCACTCTGTTTTCTCCTATATGGATACATTTAGTTGGAACTCTAAATCAAACACGGTTTGTGCTAGCTCTTTGAAACTTGGCACAATAATGTAGTTCCAAGTTCTATCGGTATGGTTTTTGTCTTATTGAAGTAGCCCCAAGCAGAGACTGACGAGAATCACTTACATTGAAAGGGGTTGCCAAGCTTCCAAAAAACTACGAGTTTCCTGAAATCTCAGCAAACATTTTTTCACCCAATCTTGATGATACTTCCATTTAATGATCAGTACACCAAGCCCACTTGGCTCACCAAATTTCGTTCTTCTAGGTTAAACCGTTCCGTTGCAGTAACCGTTTTCATGTTTAGGTTTCACTCTGTTTTCTCCCTATATGGATACATGTAGTTGGGAAATCTAAATCAAACACGGTTTCTGCTAGCTCTTTGAAACTTGGCACAGTAATGTAGTTCCAAGTTCTGTCGCTATGGTTTGTGTCCTATTGAAGTAGACCCAAGCAGAGACTGACGAGAATCACTTTCATTGAAATTGGTTGGCAAGCTTCCATAAACTACGAGTTTCCTGAAATCTCAGCAAACATTTTTTCATCCAATCTTGATGGTACTTGCAGGTAATGATCAGTACAGCAAGCCCACTTGGCTCACCAAATTTCGTTCTTCTAGGTTAAACCGTTCCTTTGCAGTAACCGTTTTCATGTTTAGGTTTCACTCTGTTTTCTCCTATATGGATACATGTAGTTGGAACTCTAAATCAAACACGGTTTGTGCTAGCTCTTTGAAACTTGGCACAATAATGTAGTTCCAAGTTCTGTCGCAATGTTTTGTGTCCTATTGAAGTAGCCCCAAGCAGAGACTCACAAGAATCACTTTCATTGAAAGGGGTTGCCAAGCTTCCAAAAAACTACGAGTTTCCTGAAATCTCAGCAAACATTTTTTCCACCCAATCTTGATGATACTTGCAGGTAATGATCAGTATGGCAAGCCCACTTGGCTCACCAAATTTCGTTCTTCTAGGTTAAACCGTTCCTTTGCAGTAACCGTTTTCATGTTTAGGTTTCACTCTGTTTTCTCCTATATGGATAAATGTAGTTGGAACTCTAAATCAAACACGGTTTGTGCTAGCTCTTTGAAACTTGGCACAATAATGTAGTTCCAAGTTCTTTCGTATGGTTTTTGTCCTATTGAAGTAGCCCCAAGCAGAGACTGACGAGAATCACTTACATTGAAAGGGGTTGCCAAGCTTCCAAAAAACTACGAGTTTCCTGAAATCTCAGCAAACATTTTTTCACCCAATCTTGATGATACTTCCATTTAATGATCAGTACACCAAGCCCACTTGGCTCACCAAATTTCGTTCTTCTAGGTTAAACCGTTCCTTTGCAGTAACCGTTTTCATGTTTAGGTTTCACTCTGTTTTCTCCTATATGGATACATGTAGTTGGAAATCTAAATCAAAACACGGTTTCTGCTAGCTCTTTGAAACTTGGCACAGTAATGTAGTTCCAAGTTCTGTCACTATGGTTTGTGTCCTATTGAAGTAGCCCCAAGCAGAGACTGACGAGAATAACTTTCATTGAAATTGGTTGGCAAGCTTCCATAAACTACAAGTTTCCTGAAATCTCAGCAAACATTTTTTCACCCAATCTTGATGATACTTGCAGGTAATGATCAGTACAGCAAGACCACTTGGCTCACCAAATTTCGTTCTTCTAGGTTAAACCGTTCCTTTGCAGTAACCGTTTTCATGTTTAGGTTTCACTCTGTTTCTCCCTATATGGATACATGTAGTTGGAACTCTAAATCAAACACGGTTTGTGCTAGCTCTTTGAAACTTGGCACAATAATGTAGTTCCATGTTGTGTCGCTATGGTTTGTGTCCTATTGAAGTAGCCCCAAGCAGAGACTCACGAGAATCACTTTCATTGAAATTGGTTGGCAAGCTTCCATAAACTACGAGTTTCCTGAAATCTCAGCAAACATTTTTTCCCCCAATCTTGATGATACTTGCAGGTAATGATCAGTACAGCAAGCCCACTAGGCTCACCAAATTTCGTTCTTCTAGGTTAAACCGTTCATTTGCAGTAACCGTTTTCATGTTGAGGTTTCACTCTGTTTTCTCCTATATGGATACATGTAGTTGGAACTCTAAATCAAACACGGTTTGTGCTAGCTCTTTGAAACTTGGCACAATAATGTAGTTCCAAGTTCGGTCGCTATGGTTTGTGTCCTATTGAAGTAGCCCCAAGCAGAGACTGACGAGAATCACTTTCATTGAAATTGGTTGCCAAGCTTCCAAAAACTACGAGATTCCTGAAATCTCAGCAAAAATTTTTTCACCCAATCTTGATGATACTTCCATTTAATAATCAGTACACCAATCCCACTTGGTTCACCAAATTTTGATCTTCTAGGTTAAACCGTTCCTTTGCAGTAACCGTTTTCATGTTTAGGTTTCAATCTGTTTTCTCCTATATGGATACATTTAGTTGGAACGCTAAATCAAACACGGTTTGTGCTAGCTCTTTGAAACTTGACACAATAATGTAGTTCCAAGTTCTGTCGCTATGGTTTGTGTCCTATTGAAGTAGCCCTAAGCAGAGACTGACGAGAATCACTTTCATTGAAAGGGGTTGCCAAGCATCCAAAAACGACGAGTTTCCTGAAATCTCAGCAAACATTTTTTCACCCAATCTTCATGAAACTTCCATTGAATGATCAGTACACCAATCCCACTTGGCTCACCAAATTTCGTTCTTCTAGGTTAAACCGTTCCTTTGCAGTAACCGTTTTCATGTTTAGGTTTCACTCTGTTTTCTCCTATATGGATACATGTAGTTGGAACTCTAAATCAAACACGGTTTGTGCTAGCTCTTTGAAACTTGCACAATAATGTAGTTCCAAGTTCTGTCGCTATGGTTTGTGTCCTATTGAAGTAGCCCCAAACAGAGACTGACGAGAATCACTTTCATTGAAATTGGTTGGCAAGCTTCAATAAACTACGAGTTTCCTGAAATCTCAGCAAACATTTTTTCACCCAATCTTGATGATACTTGCAGGTAATGATCAGTACAGCAAGCCCACTAGGCTCACCAAATTTCGTTCTTCTAGGTTAAACCGTTCCGTTGCAGTAACCGTTTTCATGTTTAGGTTTCACTCTGTTTTCTCCTATATGGATACATGTAGTTGGAACTCTAAATCAAACACGGTTTGTGCTAGCTCTTTGAAACTTGGCACAATAATGTAGTTCCAAGTTCTGTCGCTATGGTTTGTGTCCTATTGAAGTAGCCCCAAGCAGAGACTGACGAGAATCACTTTCATTGAAATTGGTTGCCAAGCTTCCAAAAACTACGAGATTCCTGAAATCTCAGCAAATATTTTTTCACCCAATCTTGATGATACTTCCATTTAATAATCAGTACACCAATCCCACTTGGCTCACCAAATTTTGTTCTTCTAGGTTAAACCGTTCCTTTGCAGTAACCGTTTTCATGTTTAGGTTTCAATCTGTTTTCTCCTATATGGATACATTTAGTTGGAACGCTAAATCAAACACGGTTTGTGCTAGCTCTTTGAAACTTGGCACAATAATGTAGTTCCAAGTTCTATCGCTATGGTTTGTGTCCTATTGAAGTAGCCCCAAGCAGAGACTGACAAGAATCACTTTCATTGAAAGGGGTTGCCAAGATTCCAAAAAACTACGAGTTTCCTGAAATCTCAGCAAACATTTTTTCACCCAATTTTGATGATACTTCCATTTAATGATCAGTACACCAATCCCACTTGGCTCACCAAATTTCGTTCTTCTAGGTTAAACTGTTCCTTTGCAGTAACCGTTTTCATGTTTAGGTTTCACTCTGTTTTGTCCTATATGGATACATGTAGTTGGAACTCTAAATCAAACACGGTTTGTGCTAGCTCTTTGAAACTTGGCACAATAATGTAGTTCCAAGTTCTGTCGCTATGGTATGTGTCCTATTGAAGTAGCCCCAAGCAGAGACTGACAAGAATCACTTTCATTGAAAGGGGTTGCCAAGCTTCCAAAAAACTACGAGTTACCTGAAATCTCAGGAAACATTTTTTCACCCAATCTTGATGATACTTGCAGGTAATGATCAGTACAGCAAGCCCACTTGGCTCACCAAATTTCGTTCTTCAAGGTTAAACCGTTCCTTTGCAGTAACCATTTTCATGTTTAGGTTTCACTCTGTTTTCTCCTATATGGATACATGTATTTGGAAATCTAAATCAAACACGGTTTGTGCTAGCTCTTTGAAACTTGGCACAGTAATGTAGTTCCAAGTTCTGTCGCTATGGTTTGTGTCCTATTGAAGTAGCCCCAAACAGAGACTGACGAGAATCACTTTCATTGAAATTGGTTGGCAAGCTTCCAAAAACTACGAGTTTCCTGAAATCTCAGCAAACATTTTTTCACCCAATCTTGATGATACTTGCAGGTAATGATCAGTACAGCAAGCCCACTAGGCTCACCAAATTTCGTTCTTCTAGGTTAAACCGTTCCTTTGCAGTAACCGTTTTCATGTTTAGGTTTCACTCTGTTTTCTCCTATATGGATACATGTAGTTGGAACTCTAAATCAAACACGGTTTGTGCTAGCTCTTTGAAACTTGGCAAAATAATGTAGTTCCAAGTTCTGTCGCTAGGGTTTGTGTCCTATTGAAGTAGCCCCAAGCAGAGACTGACGAGAATCACTTTCATTGAAAGGGGTTGCCAAGCATCCAAAAACGACGAGTTTCCTGAAATCTCAGCAAACATTTTTTCACCCAATCTTGATGAAACTTCCATTGAATGATCAGTACACCAATCCCACTTGGCTCACCAAATTTCGTTCTTCTAGGTTAAACTGTTCCTTTGCAGTAACCGTTTTCATGTTTAGGTTTCACTCTGTTTTGTCCTATATGGATACATGTAGTTGGAACTATAAATCAAACACGGTTTGTGCTAGCTCTTTGAAACTTGGCACAATAATGTAGTTCCAAGTTCTGTCGCTATGGTTTGTGTCCTATTGAAGTAGCCCCAAGAAGAGACTGACAAGAATCACTTTCATTGAAAGGGGTTGCCAAGCTTCCAAAAAACTACGAGTTTCCTGAAATCTCAGCAAACATTTTTTCACCCAATCTTGATGATACTTCCATTTAATGATCAGGACACCAAGCCCACTTGGCTCACCAAATTTCGTTCTTCAAGGTTAAACCGTTCCTTTGCAGTAACCATTTTCATGTTTAGGTTTCACTCTGTTTTCTCCTATATGGATACATGTAGTTGGAAATCTAAATCAAACACGGTTTGTGCTAGCTCTTTGAAACTTGGCACAGTAATGTAGTTCCAAGTTCTGTCGCTATGGTTTGTGTCCTATTGAAGTAGCCCCAAACAGAGACTGACGAGAATCACTTTCATTGAAATTGGTTGGCAAGCTTCAATAAACTACGAGTTTCCTGAAATCTCAGCAAACATTTTTTCACCCAATCTTGATGATACTTGCAGGTAATGATCAGTACAGCAAGCCCACTAGGCTCACCAAATTTCGTTCTTCTAGGTTAAACCGTTCCGTTGCAGTAACCGTTTTCATGTTTAGGTTTCACTCTGTTTTCTCCTATATGGATACATGTAGTTGGAACTCTAAATCAAACACGGTTTGTGCTAGCTCTTTGAAACTTGGCACAATAATGTAGTTCCAAGTTCTGTCGCTATGGTTTGTGTCCTATTGAAGTAGCCCCAAGCAGAGACTGACGAGAATCACTTTCATTGAAATTGGTTGCCAAGCTTCCAAAAACTACGAGATTCCTGAAATCTCAGCAAATATTTTTTCACCCAATCTTGATGATACTTCCATTTAATAATCAGTACACCAATCCCACTTGGCTCACCAAATTTTGTTCTTCTAGGTTAAACCGTTCCTTTGCAGTAACCGTTTTCATGTTTAGGTTTCGATCTGTTTTCTCCTATATGGATACATTTAGTTGGAACGCTAAATCAAACACGGTTTGTGCTAGCTCTTTGAAACTTGGCACAATAATGTAGTTCCAAGTTCTATCGCTATGGTTTGTGTCCTATTGAAGTAGCCCTAAGCAGAGACTGACGAGAATCACTTTCATTGAAAGGGGTTGCCAAGCATCCAAAAACGACGAGTTTCCTGAAATCTCAGCAAACATTTTTTCACCCAATCTTCATGAAACTTCCATTGAATGATCAGTACACCAATCCCACTTGGCTCACCAAATTTCGTTCTTCTAGGTTAAACCGTTCCTTTGCAGTAACCGTTTTCATGTTGAGGTTTCACTCTGTTTTCTCCTATATGGATACATGTAGTTGGAACTCTAAATCAAACACGGTTTGTGCTAGCTCTTTGAAACTTGGCACAATAATGTAGTTCCAAGTTCTGTCGCTATGGTTTGTGTCCTATTGAAGTAGCCCCAAGCAGAGACTGACGAGAATCACTTTCATTGAAAGGGGTTGCCAAGATTCCAAAAAACTACGAGTTTCCTGAAATCTCAGCAAACATTTTTTCACCCAATTTTGATGATACTTCCATTTAATGATCAGTACACCAATCCCACTTGGCTCACCAAATTTCGTTCTTCTAGGTTAAACTGTTCCTTTGCAGTAACCGTTTTCATGTTTAGGTTTCACTCTGTTTTGTCCTATATGGATACATGTAGTTGGAACTCTAAATCAAACACGGTTTGTGCTAGCTCTTTGAAACTTGGCACAATAATGTAGTTCCAAGTTCTGTCGCTATGGTTTGTGTCCTATTGAAGTAGCCCCAAGCAGAGACTGACAAGAATCACTTTCATTGAAAGGGGTTGCCAAGCTTCCAAAAAACTACGAGTTTCCTGAAATCTCAGCAAACATTTTTTCACCCAATCTTGATGATACTTGCAGGTAATGATCAGTACAGCAAGCCCACTTGGCTCACCAAATTTCGTTCTTCAAGGTTAAACCGTTCCTTTGCAGTAACCATTTTCATGTTTAGGTTTCACTCTGTTTTCTCCTATATGGATACATGTAGTTGGAAATCTAAATCAAACACGGTTTGTGCTAGCTCTTTGAAACTTGGCACAGTAATGTAGTTCCAAGTTCTGTCGCTATGGTTTGTGTCCTATTGAAGTAGCCCCAAGCAGAGACTGACGAGAATCACTTTCATTGAAAGGGGTTGCCAAGCTTCCCAAAAACTACGAGTTTCCTGAAATCTCAGCAAACATTTTTTCACAAAATCTTGATGATACTTGCAGGTAATGATCAGTACAGCAAGCCCACTAGGCTCACCAAATTTCGTTCTTCTAGGTTAAACCGTTCCTTTGCAGTAACCGTTTTCATGTTTAGGTTTCACTCTGTTTTCTCCTATATGGATACATGTAGTTGGAACTCTAAATCAAACACGGTTTGTGCTAGCTCTTTGAAACTTGGCACAATAATGTAGTTCCAAGTTCTGTCGCTAGGGTTTGTGTCCTATTGAAGTAGCCCCAAGCAGAGACTGACGAGAATCACTTTTATTGAAAGGGGTTGCCAAGCATCCAAAAACGACGAGTTTCCTGAAATCTCAGCAAACATTTTTTCACCCAATCTTGATGAAACTTCCATTGAATGATCAGTACACCAATCCCACTTGGCTCACCAAATTTCGTTCTTCTAGGTTAAACCGTTCCTTTGCAGTAACCGTTTTCATGTTTAGGTTTCACTCTGTTTTCTCCTATATGGATACATGTATTTGGAACTCTAAATCAAACACGGTTTGTTCTAGTTCTTTGAAACTTGGCACAATAATGTAGTTCCAAGTTCTGTCGCTATGGTTTGTGTCCGATTGAAGTAGCCCCAAGCAGAGACTGACGAGAATCACTTTCATTGAAATTGGTTGCCAAGCTTCCAAAAACTACGAGATTCCTGAAATCTCAGCAAATATTTTTTCACCCAATCTTGATGATACTTCCATTTAATAATCAGTACACCAATCCCACTTGGCTCACCAAATTTCGTTCTTCTAGGTTAAACCGTTCCTTTGCAGTAACCGTTTTCATGTTTAGGTTTCAATCTGTTTTCTCCTATATGGATACATTTAGTTGGAACGCTAAATCAAACACGGTTTGTGCTAGCTCTTTGAAACTTGGCACAATAATGTAGTTCCAAGTTCTGTCGCTATGGTTTGTGTCCTATTGAAGTAGCCCCAAGCAGAGACTGACGAGAATCACTTTAATTGAAAGGGGTTGCCAAGCTTCCAAAAAACTACGAGTTTCCTGAAATCTCAGCAAACATTTTTTCACCCAATCTTGATGATACTTCCATTTAATGATCAGGACACCAAGCCCACTTGGCTCACCAAATTTCGTTCTACTAGGTTAAACCGTTCCTTTGCAGTAACCGTTTTCATGTTTAGGTTTCACTCTGTTTTCTCCTATATGGATACATGTAGTTGGAACTCTAAATCAAACACGGTTTGTGCTAGCTCTTTGAAACTTGGCACAATAATGTAGTTCCATGTTGTGTCGCTATGGTTTGTGTCCTATTGAAGTAGCCACAAGCAGAGACTGACGATAATCACTTTCATTGAAAGGGGTTGCCAAGCTTCCAAAAAACTACGAGTTTCCTGAAATCTCAGCAAACATTTTTTCACCCAATCTTGATGATACTTGCAGGTAATGATCAGTACAGCAAGCCCACTAGGCTCACCAAATTTCGTTCTTCTAGGTTAAACCGTTCCTTTGCAGTAACCGTTTTCATGTTTAGGTTTCACTCTGTTTTCTCCTATATGGATACATGTAGTTGGAACTCTAAATCAAACACGGTTTGTGCTAGTTCTTTGAAACTTGGCACAATAATGTAGTTCCAAGTTCTGTCGCTATGGTTTGTGTCCGATTGAAGTAGCCCCAAGCAGAGACTGACGAGAATCACTTTCATTGAAATTGGTTGCCAAGCTTCCAAAAACTACGAGATTCCTGAAATCTCAGCAAATATTTTTTCACCCAATCTTGATGATACTTCCTTTTAATAATCAGTACACCAATCCCACTTGGCTCACCAAATTTCGTTCTTCTAGGTTAAACCGTTCCTTTGCAGTAACCGTTTTCATGTTGAGGTTTCACTCTGTTTTCTCCTATATGGATACATGTAGTTGGAACGCTAAATCAAACATGGTTTGTGCTAGCTCTGTGAAACTTGCCACAATAATGTAGTTCCAAGTTCTGTCGCTATGGTTTGTGTCCTATTGAAGTAGCCCCAAGCAGAGACTGACGAGAATCACTTTCATTGAAAGGGGTTGCCAAGCTTCCAAAAAACTACGAGTTTCCTGAAATCTCAGCAAACATTTTTTCACCCAATTTTGATGATACTTCCATTTAATGATCAGTACACCAATCCCACTTGGCTCACCAAATTTCGTTCTTCTAGGTTAAACTGTTCCTTTGCAGTAACCGTTTTCATGTTTAGGTTTCACTCTGTTTTCTCCTATATGGATACATGTAGTTGGAACTCTAAATCAAACACGGTTTGTGCTAGCTCTTTGAAACTTGGCACAATAATGTAGTTCCAAGTTCTGTCGCTATGGTTTGTGTCCTATTGAAGTAGCCCCAAGCAGAGACTGACGAGAATCACTTTCATTGAAAGGGGTTGCCAATCTTCCAAAAAACTACGAGTTTCCTGAAATCTCAGCAAACATTTTTTCACCCAATCTTGATGATACTTCCATTTAATGATCAGGACACCAAGCCCACTTGGCTCACCAAATTTCGTTCTTCTAGGTTAAACCGTTCCTTTGCAGTAACCGTTTTCATGTTTAGGTTTCACTCTGTTTTCTCCTATATGGATACATGTAGTTGGAACTCTAAATCAAACACGGTTTGTGCTAGCTCTTTGAAACTTGGCACAATCATGTAGTTCCATGTTGTGTCGCTATGGTTTGTGTCCTATTGAAGTAGCCCCAAGCAGAGACTGACGAGAATCACTTTCATTGAAAGGGGTTGCCAAGCTTCCAAAAAACTACGAGTTTCCTGAAATCTCAGCAAACATTTTTTCACCCAATCTTGATGATACTTGCAGGTAATGATCAGTACAGCAAGCCCACTAGGCTCACCAAATTTCGTTCTTCTAGGTTAAACCGTTCCTTTGCAGTAACCGTTTTCATGTTTAGGTTTCACTCTGTTTTCTCCTATATGGATACATGTAGTTGGAACTCTAAATCAAACACGGTTTGTGCTAGTTCTTTGAAACTTGGCACAATAATGTAGTTCCAAGTTCTGTCGCTATGGTTTGTGTCCGATTGAAGTAGCCCCAAGCAGAGACTGACGAGAATCACTTTCATTGAAATTGGTTGCCAAGCTTCCAAAAACTACGAGATTCCTGAAATCTCAGCAAATATTTTTTCACCCAATCTTGATGATACTTCCATTTAATAATCAGTACACCAATCCCACTTGGCTCACCAAATTTCGTTCTTCTAGGTTAAACCGTTCCTTTGCAGTAACCGTTTTCATGTTGAGGTTTCACTCTGTTTTCTCCTATATGGATACATGTAGTTGGAACGCTAAATCAAACACGGTTTGTGCTAGCTCTGTGAAACTTGGCACAATAATGTAGTTCCAAGTTCTGTCGCTATGGTTTGTGTCCTATTGAAGTAGCCCCAAGCAGAGACTGACGAGAATCACTTTCATTGAAAGGGGTTGCCAAGCTTCCAAAAAACTACTAGTTTCCTGAAATCTCAGCAAACATTTTTTCACCCAATCTTGATGATACTTGCAGGTAATGATCAGCACAGCAAGCCCACTTGGCTCACCAAATTTCGTTCTTCTAGGTTAAACCGTTCCTTTGCAGTAACCGTTTTCATGTTTAGGTTTCACTCTGTTTTCTCCTATATGGATACATATTGTTGGAACTCTAAATCAAACACGGTTTGTGCTAGCTCTTTGAAACTTGGCACAATAATGTAGTTCCAAGTTCTATCGCTATGGTTTGTGTCCTATTGAAGTAGCCCCAAGCAGAGACTGACTAGAATCACTTTCATTGAAAGAGGTTGCCAAGCTTCCAAAAAACTACGAGTTTCCTGAAATCTCAGCAAACCTTTTTTCACCCAATCTTGATGATACTTGCAGGTAATGATCAGTACAGCAAGCCCACTAGGCTCACCAAATTTCGTTCTTCTAGGTTAAACCGTTCCTTTGCAGTAACCGTTTTCATGTTTATGTTTCACTCTGTTTTCTCCTATATGGAATCATGTATTTGGAACTCTAAATCAAACACGGTTTGTGCTAGCTCTTTGAAACTTGGCACAATAATGTAGTTCCTAGTTCTGTCGCTATGGTTTGTGTCCTATTGATGTAGCCCCAAGCAGAGACTGACGAGAATCATTTTCATTGAAATTGGTTGCCAAGCTTCCAAAAAACTACGAGTTTCCTGAAATCTCAGCAAATATTTTTTCACCCAATCTTGATGATACTTGCAGGTAATGATCAGTACGGCAAGCCCACTTGGCTCACCAAATTTCGTTCTTCTAGGTTAAACCGTTCCTTTGCAGTAACCGTTTTCATGTTTAGGTTTCACTCTGTTTTCTCCTATATGGATACATTTAGTTGGAACGCTAAATCAAACACGGTTTGTGCTAGCTCTTTGAAACTTGGCACAATAATGTAGTTCCAAGTTCTGTCGCTATGGTTTCTGTCCTATTGAAGTATCCCCAAGCAGAGCCTGACGAGAATCACTTTCATTGAAAGGGGTTGCCAAGCTTCCAAAAAAATACGAGTTTCCTGAAATCTCAGCAAACATTTTTTCACCCAATCTTGATGATACTTCCATTTAATGATCAGGACACCAAGCCCACTTGGCTCACCAAATTTCGTTCTTCTAGGTTAAACCGTTCCTTTGCAGTAACCGTTTTCATGTTTAGGTTTCACTCTGTTTTCTCCTATATGGATACATGTAGTTGGAAATCTAAATCAAACACGGTTTGTGCTAGCTCTTTGAAACTTGGCACAGTAATGTAGTTCCAAGTTCTGTCGCTATGATTTGTGTCCTATTGAAGTAGCCCCAGGCAGAGACTGACGAGAATCACTTTCATTGAAATTGGTTGGCAAGCTTCCATAAACTACGAGTTTCCTGAAATCTCAGCAAACATTTTTTCACCCAATCTTGATGATACTTGCAGGTAATGATCAGTACAGCAAGCCCACTAGGCTCACCAAATTTCGTTCTTCTAGGTTAAACCGTTCCGTTGCAGTAACCGTTTTCATGTTTAGGTTTCACTCTGTTTTCTCCTATATGGATACATGTAGTTGGAACTCTAAATCAAACACGGTTTGTGCTACCTCTTTGAAACTTGGCACAATAATGTAGTTCCAAGTTCTGTCGCTATGGTTTGTGTCCTATTGAAGTAGCCCCAAGCAGAGACTGACGAGAATCACTTTCATTGAAATTGGTTGCCAAGCTTCCAAAAACTACGAGATTCCTGAAATCTCAGCAAATATTTTTTCACCCAATCTTGATGATACTTCCATTTAATAATCAGTACACCAATCCCACTTGGCTCACCAAATTTTGTTCTTCTAGGTTAAACCGTTCCTTTGCAGTAACCGTTTTCATGTTTAGGTTTCAATCTGTTTTCTCCTATATGGATACATTTAGTTGGAACGCTAAATCAAACACGGTTTGTGCTAGCTCTTTGAAACTTGGCACAATAATGTAGTTCCAAGTTCTATCGCTATGGTTTGTGTCCTATTGAAGTAGCCCCAAGCAGAGACTGACAAGAATCACTTTCATTGAAAGGGGTTGCCAAGATTCCAAAAAACTACGAGTTTCCTGAAATCTCAGCAAACATTTTTTCACCCAATTTTGATGATACTTCCATTTAATGATCAGTACACCAATCCCACTTGGCTCACCAAATTTCGTTCTTCTAGGTTAAACTGTTCCTTTGCAGTAACCGTTTTCATGTTTAGGTTTCACTCTGTTTTGTCCTATATGGATACATGTAG
Organism: Urocitellus parryii; assembly: GCF_045843805.1. Taxonomy (NCBI): domain Eukaryota; kingdom Metazoa; phylum Chordata; class Mammalia; order Rodentia; family Sciuridae; genus Urocitellus; species Urocitellus parryii. The sequence continues at coordinate 18,226 of NW_027552549.1, read as the reverse complement.
TTGGAACTCTAAATCAAACACGGTTTGTGCTAGCTCTTTGAAACTTGGCACAATAATGTAGTTCCAAGTTCTGTCGCTATGGTATGTGTCCTATTGAAGTAGCCCCAAGCAGAGACTGACAAGAATCACTTTCATTGAAAGGGGTTGCCAAGCTTCCAAAAAACTACGAGTTACCTGAAATCTCAGGAAACATTTTTTCACCCAATCTTGATGATACATGCAGGTAATGATCAGTACAGCAAGCCCACTTGGCTCACCAAATTTCGTTCTTCAAGGTTAAACCGTTCCTTTGCAGTAACCATTTTCATGTTTAGGTTTCACTCTGTTTTCTCCTATATGGATACATGTAGTTGGAAATCTAAATCAAACACGGTTTGTGCTAGCTCTTTGAAACTTGGCACAGTAATGTAGTTCCAAGTTCTGTCGCTATGGTTTGTGTCCTATTGAAGTAGCCCCAAACAGAGACTGACGAGAATCACTTTCATTGAAATTGGTTGGCAAGCTTCCAAAAACTACGAGTTTCCTGAAATCTCAGCAAACATTTTTTCACCCAATCTTGATGATACTTGCAGGTAATGATCAGTACAGCAAGCACACTTGGCTCAACAAATTTCGTTCTTCTAGGTTAAACCGTTCCTTTGCAGTAACCGTTTTCATGTTTAGGTTTCACTCTGTTTTCTCCTATATGGATACATTTAGTTGGAACGCTAAATCAAACACGGTTTGTGCTAGCTCTTTGAAACTTGGCACAATAATGTAGTTCCAAGTTCTGTCGCTATGGTTTCTGTCCTATTGAAGTATCCCCAAGCAGAGACTGACGAGAATCACTTTCATTGAAAGGGGTTGCCAAGCTTCCAAAAAAATACGAGTTTCCTGAAATCTCAGCAAACATTTTTTCACCCAATCTTGATGATACTTCCATTTAATGATCAGGACACCAAGCCCACTTGGCTCACCAAATTTCGTTCTTCTAGGTTAAACCGTTCCTTTGCAGTAACCGTTTTCATGTTTAGGTTTCACTCTGTTTTCTCCTATATGGATACATATTGTTGGAACTCTAAATCAAACACGGTTTGTGCTAGCTCTTTGAAACTTGGCACAATAATGTAGTTCCAAGTTCTATCGCTATGGTTTGTGTCCTATTGAAGTAGCCCCAAGCAGAGACTGACTAGAATCACTTTCATTGAAAGAGGTTGCCAAGCTTCCAAAAAACTACGAGTTTCCTGAAATCTCAGCAAACCTTTTTTCACCCAATCTTGATGATACTTGCAGGTAATGATCAGTACAGCAAGCCCACTAGGCTCACCAAATTTCGTTCTTCTAGGTTAAACCGTTCCTTTGCAGTAACCGTTTTCATGTTTATGTTTCACTCTGTTTTCTCCTATATGGAATCATGTATTTGGAACTCTAAATCAAACACGGTTTGTGCTAGCTCTTTGAAACTTGGCACAATAATGTAGTTCCAAGTTCTGTCGCTATGGTTTGTGTCCTATTGATGTAGCCCCAAGCAGAGACTGACGAGAATCATTTTCATTGAAATTGGTTGCCAAGCTTCCAAAAAACTACGAGTTTCCTGAAATCTCAGCAAATATTTTTTCACCCAATCTTGATGATACTTGCAGGTAATGATCAGTACGGCAAGCCCACTTGGCTCACCAAATTTCGTTCTTCTAGGTTAAACCGTTCCTTTGCAGTAACCGTTTTCATGTTTAGGTTTCACTCTGTTTTCTCCTATATGGATACATTTAGTTGGAACGCTAAATCAAACACGGTTTGTGCTAGCTCTTTGAAACTTGGCACAATAATGTAGTTCCAAGTTCTGTCGCTATGGTTTCTGTCCTATTGAAGTATCCCCAAGCAGAGACTGACGAGAATCACTTTCATTGAAAGGGGTTGCCAAGCTTCCAAAAAAATACGAGTTTCCTGAAATCTCAGCAAACATTTTTTCACCCAATCTTGATGATACTTCCATTTAATGATCAGGACACCAAGCCCACTTGGCTCACCAAATTTCGTTCTTCTAGGTTAAACCGTTCCTTTGCAGTAACCGTTTTCATGTTTAGGTTTCACTCTGTTTTCTCCTATATGGATACATGTAGTTGGAAATCTAAATCAAACACGGTTTGTGCTAGCTCTTTGAAACTTGGCACAGTAATGTAGTTCCAAGTTCTGTCGCTATGATTTGTGTCCTATTGAAGTAGCCCCAGGCAGAGACTGACGAGAATCACTTTCATTGAAATTGGTTGGCAAGCTTCCATAAACTACGAGTTTCCTGAAATCTCAGCAAACATTTTTTCACCCAATCTTGATGATACTTGCAGGTAATGATCAGTACAGCAAGCCCACTAGGCTCACCAAATTTCGTTCTTCTAGGTTAAACCGTTCCGTTGCAGTAACCGTTTTCATGTTTAGGTTTCACTCTGTTTTCTCCTATATGGATACATGTAGTTGGAACTCTAAATCAAACACGGTTTGTGCTACCTCTTTGAAACTTGGCACAATAATGTAGTTCCAAGTTCTGTCGCTACGGTTTGTGTCCTATTGAAGTAGCCCCAAGCAGAGACTGACGAGAATCACTTTCATTGAAATTGGTTGCCAAGCTTCCAAAAACTACGAGATTCCTGAAATCTCAGCAAATATTTTTTCACCCAATCTTGATGATACTTCCATTTAATAATCAGTACACCAATCCCACTTGGCTCACCAAATTTTGTTCTTCTAGGTTAAACCGTTCCTTTGCAGTAACCGTTTTCATGTTTAGGTTTCACTCTGTTTTCTCCTATATGGATACATGTAGTTGGAACTCTAAATCAAACACGGTTTGTGCTAGCTCTTTGAAACTTGCCACAATAATGTAGTTCCAAGTTCTGTCGCTATGGTTTGTGTCCTATTGAAGTAGCCCCAAGCAGAGACTGACGAGAATCACTTTCATTGAAAGGGGTTGCCAAGCTTCCCAAAAACTACGAGTTTCCTGAAATCTCAGCAAACATTTTTTCACCCAATCTTGATGATACTTGCAGGTAATGATCAGTACAGCAAGCCCACTAGGCTCACCAAATTTCGTTCTTCTAGGTTAAACCGTTCCTTTGCAGTAACCGTTTTCATGTTTAGGTTTCACTCTGTTTTCTCCTATATGGATACATGTAGTTGGAACTCTAAATCAAACACGGTTTGTGCTAGCTCTTTGAAACTTGGCAAAATAATGTAGTTCCAAGTTCTGTCGCTAGGGTTTGTGTCCTATTGAAGTAGCCCCAAGCAGAGACTGACGAGAATCACTTTCATTGAAAGGGGTTGCCAAGCATCCAAAAACGACGAGTTTCCTGAAATCTCAGCAAACATTTTTTCACCCAATCTTGATGAAACTTCCATTGAATGATCAGTACACCAATCCCACTTGGCTCACCAAATTTCGTTCTTCTAGGTTAAACTGTTCCTTTGCAGTAACCGTTTTCATGTTTAGGTTTCACTCTGTTTTGTCCTATATGGATACATGTAGGTGGAACTCTAAATCAAACACGGTTTGTGCTAGCTCTTTGAAACTTGGCACAATAATGTAGTTCCAAGTTCTGTCGCTATGGTTTGTGTCCTATTGAAGTAGCCCCAAGCAGAGACTGACGAGAATCACTTTCATTGAAAGGGGTTGCCAAGCTTCCAAAAAACTACGAGTTTCCTGAAATCTCAGCAAACATTTTTTCACCCAATCTTGATGATACTTGCAGGTAATGATCAGTACAGCAAGCCCACTAGGCTCACCAAATTTCGTTCTTCTAGGTTTAACCGTTCCTTTGCAGTAACCGTTTTCATGTTTAAGTTTCACTCTGTTTTCTCCTATATGGATACATGTAGTTGGAACTCTAAATCAAACACGGTTTGTGCTAGCTCTTTGAAACTTGGCACAATAATGTAGTTCCAAGTTGTGTCGCTATGGTTTCTGTCCTATTGAAGTAGCCCCAAGCAGAGCCTGACGAGAATCACTTTCATTGAAAGGGGTTGCCAAGCTTCCAAAAAAATACGAGTTTCCTGAAATCTCAGGAAATATTTTTTCACCCAATCTTGATGATATTTCCATTTAATGATCCGGACACCAAGCCCATTTGGCTCACCAAATTTCGTTCTTCTAGGTTAAACCGTTCCTTTGCAGTAACCGTTTTCATGTTTAGGTTTCACTCTGTTTTCTCCTATATGGATACATGTAGTTGGAAATCTAAATCAAACACGGTTTGTGCTAGCTCTTTGAAACTTGGCACAGTAATGTAGTTCCAAGTTCTGTCCCTATGATTTGTGTCCTATTGAAGTAGCCCCAGGCAGAGACTGACGAGAATCACTTTCATTGAAATTGGTTGGCAAGCTTCCATAAACTACGAGTTTCCTGAAATCTCAGCAAACATTTTTTCACCCAATCTTGATGATACTTGCAGGTAATTATCAGTACAGCAAGCCCACTTGGCTCACCAAATTTCGTTCTTCTAGGTTAAACCGTTCCTTTGCAGTAACCGTTTTCATGTTTAGGTTTCACTCTGTTTTCTCCTATATGGATACATATTGTTGGAACTCTAAATCAAACACGGTTTGTGCTAGCTCTTTGAAAGTTGGCACAATAATGTAGTTCCAAGTTCTATCGCTATGGTTTGTGTCCTATTGAAGTAGCCCCAAGCAGAGACTGACTGGAATCACTTTCATTGAAAGAGGTTGCCAAGCTTCCAAAAAACTACGAGTTTCCTGAAATCTCAGCAAACCTTTTTCACCCAATCTTGATGATACTTGCAGGTAATGATCAGTACAGCAAGCCCACTTGGCTCAACAAATTTCGTTCTTCTAGGTTAAACCGTTCCTTTGCAGTAACCGATTTCATGTTTAGGTTTCACTCTGTTTTCTCCTATATGGATACATGTAGTTGGAACTCTAAATCAAACACGGTTTGTGCTAGCTCTTTGAAACTTGGCACAATAATGTAGTTCCAAGTTCTGTCACTATGGTTTGTGTCCTATTGAAGTAGCCCCAAGCAGAGACTGACGAGAATCACTTTCATTGAAATTGGTTGGCAAGCTTCCAAAAACTACGAGTTTCCTGAAATCTCAGCAAACATTTTTTCACCCAGTCTTGGTGATACTTCCGTTTAATGATCAGTACACCAATCCCAGTTGGCACACCAAATTTCGTTCTTCTAGGTTAAACCGTTCCTTTGCAGTAACCGTTTTCATGTTGAGGTTTCACTCTGTTTTCTCCTATATGGATACATGTAGTTGGAACTCTAAATCAAACACGGTTTGTGCTAGCTCTTTGAAACTTGGCAAAATAATGTAGTTCCAAGTTCTGTCGCTATGGTTTGTGTCCTATTGAAATAGCCCCAAGCAGAGACTTACGAGAATCACTTTCATTGAAAGGGGTTGCCAAGCTTCCAAAAAACTACGACTTTCCTGAAATCTCAGCAAAGTTTTTTTCACCCAATCTTGATGATACTTGCAGGTAATGATCAGTACACCAATCCCACTTGGCTCACCAAATTTCCTTCTTCTAGGTTAAACCGTTCCTTTGCAGTAACCGTTTTCATGTTTAGGTTTCACTCCTGTTTTCTCCTATATGGATACATGTTGTTGGAACTCTAAATCAAACACGGTTTGTGCTAGCTCTTTGAAACTTGGCACAATAATGTAGTTCCAAGTTCTGTCGCTATGGTTTGTGTCCTATTGAAGTAGCCCCAAGCAGAGACTGACGAGAATCACTTTCATTGAAAGGGGTTGCCTAGCTTCCAAAAAACTACGAGTTTCCTGAAATCTCAGCAAATATTTTTTCACCCAATCTTGATGATACTTCCATTTAATAATCAGTACGGCAAGCCCACTTGGCTCACCAAATTTCGTTCTTCTAGGTTAAACTGTTCCTTTGCAGTAACCGTTTTCATGTTTAGGTTTCAATCTGTTTTATCCTATATGGATACATTTAGTTGGAACGCTAAATCAAACACGGTTTGTGCTAGCTCTTTGAAACTTGGCACAATAATGTAGTTCCAAGTTCTGTCGCTATGGTTTGTGTCCTATTGAAGTAGCCCCAAGCAGAGACTGACGAGAATCACTTTCGTTGAAATTGGTTGGCAAGCTTCCAAAAACTACGAGATTCCTGAAATCTCAGCAAATATTTTTTCACCCAATCTTGATGATACTTCCATATAATAATCAGTACGGCAAGCCCAATTGGCTCACCAAATTTCGTTCTTCTAGGTTAAACCGTTCCTTTGCAGTAACCGTTTTCATGTTTCGGTTTCACTCTGTTTTCTCCTATATGGATACATGTAGTTGGAACTCTAAATCAAACACGATTTGTGCTAGCTCTTTGAAACTTGGCACAATAATGTAGTTCCAAGTTGTGTCGCTATGGTTTGTGTCCTATTGAAGTAGCCCCAAGCAGAGACTGACGAGAATCACTTTCATTGAAAGGGGTTGCCAAGCTTCCAAAAAACTACGAGTTTCCTGAAATCTCAGCAAACCTTTTTTCACCCAATCTTGATGATACTTGCAGGTAATGATCAGTACGGCAAGCCCACTTGGCTCACCAAATTTCGTTCTTCTAGGTCAAACCGTTCCTTTGCAGTAACCGTTTTCATGTTTAGGTTTCACTCTGTTTTCTCCTATATGGATACATGTAGTTGGAAATCTAAATCAAACACGGTTTCTGCTAGCTCTTTGAAACTTGGCACAGTAATGTAGTTCCAAGTTCTGTCGCTATGGTTTGTGTCCTATTGAAGTAGCCCCAAGCAGAGACTGACGAGAATCACTTTCATTGAAATTGGTTGGCAAGCTTCCATAAACTACGAGTTTCCTGAAATCTCAGCAAACATTTTTTCACCCAATCTTCATGAAACTTCCATTGAATGATCAGTACACCAATCCCACTTGGCTCACCAAATTTCGTTCTTCTAGGTTAAACCGTTCCTTTGCAGTAACCGTTTTCATGTTTAGGTTTCACTCTGTTTTCTCCTATATGGATACATGTATTTGGAACTCTAAATCAAACACGGTTTGTGCTAGCTCTTTGAAACTTGGCACAATAATGTAGTTCCAAGTTCTGTCGCTATGGTTTGTGTCCTATTGAAGTAGCCCCAAGCAGAGACTGACAAGAATCACTTTCATTGAAAGGGGTTGCCAAGATTCCAAAAAAACTACGAGTTTCCTGAAATCTCAGCAAACATTTTTTTCACCCAATTTTGATGATACTTCATTTAATGATCAGTACACCAATCCCACTTGGCTCACCAAATTTCGTTCTTCTAGGTTAAACTGTTCCTTTGCAGTAACCGTTTTCATGTTTAGGTTTCACTCTGTTTTGTCCTATATGGATACATGTAGTTGGAACTCTAAATCAAACACGGTTTGTGCTAGCTCTTTGAAACTTGGCACAATAATGTAGTTCCAAGTTCTGTCGCTATGGTTTGTGTCCTATTGAAGTAGCCCCAAGAAGAGACTGACAAGAATCACTTTCATTGAAAGGGGTTGCCAAGCTTCCAAAAAACTACGAGTTTCCTGAAATCTCAGCAAACATTTTTTCACCCAATCTTGATGATACTTCCATTTAATGATCAGGACACCAAGCCCACTTGGCTCACCAAATTTCGTTCTTCAAGGTTAAACCGTTCCTTTGCAGTAACCATTTTCATGTTTAGGTTTCACTCTGTTTTCTCCTATATGGATACATGTAGTTGGAAATCTAAATCAAACACGGTTTGTGCTAGCTCTTTGAAACTTGGCACAGTAATGTAGTTCCAAGTTCTGTCGCTATGGTTTGTGTCCTATTGAAGTAGCCCCAAACAGAGACTGACGAGAATCACTTTCATTGAAATTGGTTGGCAAGCTTCAATAAACTACGAGTTTCCTGAAATCTCAGCAAACATTTTTTCACCCAATCTTGATGATACTTGCAGGTAATGATCAGTACAGCAAGCCCACTAGGCTCACCAAATTTCGTTCTTCTAGGTTAAACCGTTCCGTTGCAGTAACCGTTTTCATGTTTAGGTTTCACTCTGTTTTCTCCTATATGGATACATGTAGTTGGAACTCTAAATCAAACACGGTTTGTGCTAGCTCTTTGAAACTTGGCAAAATAATGTAGTTCCAAGTTCTGTCGCTATGGTTTGTGTCCTATTGAAGTAGCCCCAAGCAGAGACTGACGAGAATCACTTTCATTGAAAGGGGTTGCCAAGCTTCCAAAAAACTACGACTTTCCTGAAATCTCAGCAAAGTTTTTTTCACCCAATCTTGATGATACTTGCAGGTAATGATCAGTACACCAATCCCACTTGGCTCACCAAATTTCCTTCTTCTAGGTTAAACCGTTCCTTTGCAGTAACCGTTTTCATGTTTAGGTTTCACTCTGTTTTCTCCTATATGGATACATGTTGTTGGAACTCTAAATCAAACACGGTTTGTGCTAGCTCTTTGAAACTTGGCACAATAATGTAGTTCCAAGTTCTGTCGCTATGGTTTGTGTCCTATTGAAGTAGCCCCAAGCAGAGACTGACGAGAATCACTTTCATTGAAAGGGGTTGCCAAGCTTCCAAAAAACTACGAGTTTCCTGAAATCTCAGCAAATATTTTTTCACCCAATCTTGATGATACTTCCATTTAATAATCAGTACGGCAAGCCCACTTGGCTCACCAAATTTCGTTCTTCTAGGTTAAACTGTTCCTTTGCAGTAACCGTTTTCATGTTTAGGTTTCAATCTGTTTTATCCTATATGGATACATTTAGTTGGAACGCTAAATCAAACACGGTTTGTGCTAGCTCTTTGAAACTTGGCACAATAATGTAGTTCCAAGTTCTGTCGCTATGGTTTGTGTCCTATTGAAGTAGCCCCAAGCAGAGACTGACGAGAATCACTTTCGTTGAAATTGGTTGGCAAGCTTCCAAAAACTAGGAGATTCCTGAAATCTCAGCAAATATTTTTTTCACCCAATCTTGATGATACTTCCATATAATAATCAGTACGGCAAGCCCAATTGGCTCACAAAATTTCGTTCTTCTAGGTTAAAACCGTTCCTTTGCAGTAACCGTTTTCATGTTTCGGTTTCACTCTGTTTTCTCCTATATGGATACATGTAGTTGGAACTCTAAATCAAACACGATTTGTGCTAGCTCTTTGAAACTTGGCACAATAATGTAGTTCCAAGTTGTGTCGCTATGGTTTGTGTCCTATTGAAGTAGCCCCAAGCAGAGACTGACGAGAATCACTTTCATTGAAAGGGGTTGCCAAGCTTCCAAAAAACTACGAGTTTCCTGAAATCTCAGCAAAACTTTTTTCACCCAATCTTGATGATACTTGCAGGTAATGATCAGTACGGCAAGCCCACTTGGCTCACCAAATTTCGTTCTTCTAGGTCAAACCGTTCCTTTGCAGTAACCGTTTTCATGTTTAGGTTTCACTCTGTTTTCTCCTATATGGATACATTTAGTTGGAACTCTAAATCAAACACGGTTTGTGCTAGCTCTTTGAAACTTGGCACAATAATGTAGTTCCCAAGTTCTATCGGTATGGTTTTTGTCTTATTGAAGTAGCCCCAAGCAGAGACTGACGAGAATCACTTTCATTGAAAGGGGTTGCCAAGCTTCCAAAAAAACTACGAGTTTCCTGAAATCTCAGCAAACATTTTTTCACCCAATCTTGATGATACTTCCATTTAATGATCAGTACACCAAGCCCACTTGGCTCACCAAATTTCGTTCTTCTAGGTTAAACCGTTCCTTTGCAGTAACCGTTTTCATGTTTAGGTTTCACTCTGTTTTCTCCTATATGGATACATGTAGTTGGAAATCTAAATCAAACACGGTTTCTGCTAGCTCTTTGAAACTTGGCACAGTAATGTAGTTCCAAGTTCTGTCGCTATGGTTTGTGTCCTATTGAAGTAGCCCCAAGCAGAGACTGACGAGAATCACTTTCATTGAAATTGGTTGGCAAGCTTCCATAAACTACGAGTTTCCTGAAATCTCAGCAAACATTTTTTCACCCAATCTTCATGAAACTTCCATTGAATGATCAGTACACCAATCCCACTTGGCTCACCAAATTTCGTTCTTCTAGGTTAAACCGTTCCTTTGCAGTAACCGTTTTCATGTTTAGGTTTCACTCTGTTTTCTCCTATATGGATACATGTAGTTGGAACTCTAAATCAAACACGGTTTGTGCTAGCTCTTTGAAACTTGGCACAATAATGTAGTTCCAAGTTCTGTCGCTATGGTTTGTGTCCTATTGAAGTAGCCCCAAGCAGAGACTGACAAGAATCACTTTCATTGAAAGGGGTTGCCAAGATTCCAAAAAACTACGAGTTTCCTGAAATCTCAGCAAACATTTTTTCACCCAATCTTGATGATACTTGCAGGTAATGATCAGTACAGCAAGCCCACTAGGCTCACCAAATTTCGTTCTTCTAGGTTAAACCGTTCCGTTGCAGTAACCGTTTTCATGTTTAGGTTTCACTCTGTTTTCTCCTATATGGATACATGTAGTTGGAACTCTAAATCAAACACGGTTTGTGCTAGCTCTTTGAAACTTGGCACAATAATGTAGTTCCAAGTTCTGTCGCTATGGTTTGTGTCCTATTGAAGTAGCCCCAAGCAGAGACTGACGAGAATCACTTTCATTGAAATTGGTTGCCAAGCTTCCAAAAACTACGAGATTCCTGAAAATCTCAGCAAATATTTTTTCACCCAATCTTGATGATACTTCCATATAATAATCAGTACGGCAAGCCCAATTGGCTCACCAAATTTCGTTCTTCTAGGTTAAACCGTTCCTTTGCAGTAACCGTTTTCATGTTTCGGTTTCACTCTGTTTTCTCCTATATGGATACATGTAGTTGGAACTCTAAATCAAACCGATTTGTGCTAGCTCTTTGAAACTTGGCACAATAATGTAGTTCCAAGTTGTGTCGCTATGGTTTGTGTCCTATTGAAGTAGCCCCAAGCAGAGACTGACGAGAATCACTTTCATTGAAAGGGGTTGCCAAGCTTCCAAAAAACTACGAGTTTCCTGAAATCTCAGCAAACCTTTTTTCACCCAATCTTGATGATACTTGCAGGTAATGATCAGTACGGCAAGCCCACTTGGCTCACCAAATTTCGTTCTTCTAGGTCAAACCGTTCCTTTGCAGTAACCGTTTTCATGTTTAGGTTTCACTCTGTTTTCTCCTATATGGATACATGTAGTTGGAAATCTAAATCAAACACGGTTTCTGCTAGCTCTTTGAAACTTGGCACAGTAATGTAGTTCCAAGTTCTGTCGCTATGGTTTGTGTCCTATTGAAGTAGCCCCAAGCAGAGACTGACGAGAATCACTTTCATTGAAATTGGTTGCCAAGCTTCCAAAAACTACGAGATTCCTGAAATCTCAGCAAATATTTTTTCACCCAATCTTGATGATACTTCCATTTAATAATCAGTACACCAATCCCACTTGGCTCACCAAATTTCGTTCTTCTAGGTTAAACCGTTCCTTTGCAGTAACCGTTTTCATGTTGAGGTTTCACTCTGTTTTCTCCTATATGGATACATGTAGTTGGAACTCTAAATCAAACACGGTTTGTGCTAGCTCTTTGAAACTTGGCACAATAATGTAGTTCCAAGTTCTGTCGCTATGGTTTGTGTCCTATTGAAGTAGCCCCAAGCAGAGACTGACAAGAATCACTTTCATTGAAAGGGGTTACCAAGATTCCAAAAAACTACGAGTTTCCTGAAATCTCAGCAAACATTTTTTCACCCAATTTTGATGATACTTCCATTTAATGATCAGTACACCAATCCCACTTGGCTCACCAAATTTCGTTCTTCTAGGTTAAACTGTTCCTTTGCAGTAACCGTTTTCATGTTTAGGTTTCACTCTGTTTTGTCCTATATGGATACATGTAGTTGGAACTCTAAATCAAACACTGTTTGTGCTAGCTCTTTGAAACTTGGCACAATAATGTAGTTCCAAGTTCTGTCGCTATGGTTTGTGTCCTATTGAAGTAGCCCCAAGCAGAGACTGACAAGAATCACTTTCATTGAAAGGGGTTGCCAAGCTTCCAAAAAACTACGAGTTTCCTGAAATCTCAGCAAACCTTTTTTCACCCAATCTTGATGATACTTGCAGGTAATGATCAGTACAGCAAGCCCACTTGGCTCACCAAATTTCGTTCTTCAAGGTTAAACCGTTCCTTTGCAGTAACCATTTTCATGTTTAGGTTTCACTCTGTTTTCTCCTATATGGATACATGTAGTTGGAAATCTAAATCAAACACGGTTTGTGCTAGCTCTTTGAAACTTGGCACAGTAATGTAGTTCCAAGTTCTGTCGCTATGGTTTGTGTCCTATTGAAGTAGCCCCAAGCAGAGACTGACGAGAATCACTTTCATTGAAAGGGGTTGCCAAGCTTCCCAAAAACTACGAGTTTCCTGAAATCTCAGCAAACATTTTTTCACCCAATCTTGATGATACTTGCAGGTAATGATCAGTACAGCAAGCCCACTAGGCTCACCAAATTTCGTTCTTCTAGGTTAAACCGTTCCTTTGCAGTAACCGTTTTCATGTTTAGGTTTCACTCTGTTTTCTCCTATATGGATACATGTAGTTGGAACTCTAAATCAAACACGGTTTGTGCTAGCTCTTTGAAACTTGGCACAATAATGTAGTTCCAAGTTCTGTCGCTAGGGTTTGTGTCCTATTGAAGTAGCCCCAAGCAGAGACTGACGAGAATCACTTTCATTGAAAGGGGTTGCCAAGCATCCAAAAACGACGAGTTTCCTGAAATCTCAGCAAACATTTTTTCACCCAATCTTGATGAAACTTCCATTGAATGATCAGTACACCAATCCCACTTGGCTCACCAAATTTCGTTCTTCTAGGTTAAACCGTTCCTTTGCAGTAACCGTTTTCATGTTTAGGTTTCACTCTGTTTTCTCCTATATGGATACATGTATTTGGAACTCTAAATCAAACACGGTTTGTTCTAGTTCTTTGAAACTTGGCACAATAATGTAGTTCCAAGTTCTGTTGCTATGGTTTGTGTCCGATTGAAGTAGCCCCAAGCAGAGACTGACGAGAATCACTTTCATTGAAATTGGTTGCCAAGCTTCCAAAAACTACGAGATTCCTGAAATCTCAGCAAATATTTTTTCACCCAATCCTGATGATACTTCCATTTAATAATCAGTACACCAATCCCACTTGGCTCACCAAATTTTCGTTCTTCTAGGTTAAACCGTTCCTTTGCAGTAACCGTTTTCATGTTTAGGTTTCAATCTGTTTTCTCCTATATGGATACATTTAGTTGGAACGCTGAATCAAACACGGTTGTGCTAGCTCTTTGAAACTTGGCACAATAATGTAGTTCCAAGTTCTGTCGCTATGGTTTGTGTCCTATTGAAGTAGCCCCAAGCAGAGACTGACGAGAATCACTTTAATTGAAAGGGGTTGCCAAGCTTCCAAAAAACTACGAGTTTCCTGAAATCTCAGCAAACATTTTTTCACCCAATCTTGATGATACTTCCATTTAATGATCAGGACACCAAGCCCACTTGGCTCACCAAATTTCGTTCTACTAGGTTAAACCGTTCCTTTGCAGTAACCGTTTTCATGTTTAGGTTTCACTCTGTTTTCTCCTATATGGATACATGTAGTTGGAACTCTAAATCAAACACGGTTTGTGCTAGCTCTTTGAAACTTGGCACAATCATGTAGTTCCATGTTGTGTCGCTATGGTTTGTGTCCTATTGAAGTAGCCACAAGCAGAGACTGACGAGAATCACTTTCATTGAAAGGGGTTGCCAAGCTTCCAAAAAACTACGAGTTTCCTGAAATCTCAGCAAACATTTTTTCACCCAATCTTGATGATACTTGCAGGTAATGATCAGTACAGCAAGCCCACTAGGCTCACCAAATTTCGTTCTTCTAGGTTAAACCGTTCCTTTGCAGTAACCGTTTTCATGTTTAGGTTTCACTCTGTTTTCTCCTATATGGATACATGTAGTTGGAACTCTAAATCAAACACGGTTTGTTCTAGTTCTTTGAAACTTGGCACAATAATGTAGTTCCAAGTTCTGTCGCTATGGTTTGTGTCCGATTGAAGTAGCCCCAAGCAGAGACTGACGAGAATCACTTTCATTGAAATTGGTTGCCAAGCTTCCAAAAACTACGAGATTCCTGAAATCTCAGCAAATATTTTTTCACCCAATCTTGATGATACTTCCATTTAATAATCAGTACACCAATCCCACTTGGCTCACCAAATTTCGTTCTTCTAGGTTAAACCGTTCCTTTGCAGTAACCGTTTTCATGTTGAGGTTTCACTCTGTTTTCTCCTATATGGATACATGTAGTTGGAACGCTAAATCAAACATGGTTTGTGCTAGCTCTGTGAAACTTGCCACAATAATGTAGTTCCAAGTTATGTCGCTATGGTTTGTGTCCTATTGAAGTAGCCCCAAGCAGAGACTGACGAGAATCACTTTCATTGAAAGGGGTTGCCAAGCTTCCAAAAAACTACGAGTTTCCTGAAATCTCAGCAAACATTTTTTCACCCAATCTTGATGATACTTGCAGGTAATGATCAGTACAGCAAGCCCACTAGGCTCACCAAATTTCGTTCTTCTAGGTTAAACCGTTCCTTTGCAGTAACCGTTTTCATGTTTAGGTTTCACTCTGTTTTCTCCTATATGGATACATGTAGTTGGAACTCTAAATCAAACACGGTTTGTGCTAGCTCTTTGAAACTTGGCACAATAATGTAGTTCCAAGTTCTGTCGCTAGGGTTTGTGTCCTATTGAAGTAGCCCCAAGCAGAGACTGACGAGAATCACTTTCATTGAAAGGGGTTGCCAAGCATCCAAAAACGACGAGTTTCCTGAAATCTCAGCAAACATTTTTTCACCCAATCTTGATGAAACTTCCATTGAATGATCAGTACACCAATCCCACTTGGCTCACCAAATTTCGTTCTTCTAGGTTAAACCGTTCCTTTGCAGTAACCGTTTTCATGTTTAGGTTTCACTCTGTTTTCTCCTATATGGATACATGTATTTGGAACTCTAAATCAAACACGGTTTGTTCTAGTTCTTTGAAACTTGGCACAATAATGTAGTTCCAAGTTCTGTCGCTATGGTTTGTGTCCGATTGAAGTAGCCCCAAGCAGAGACTGACGAGAATCACTTTCATTGAAATTGGTTGCCAAGCTTCCAAAAACTACGAGATTCCTGAAATCTCAGCAAATATTTTTTCACCCAATCTTGATGATACTTCCATTTAATAATCAGTACACCAATCCCACTTGGCTCACCAAATTTCGTTCTTCTAGGTTAAACCGTTCCTTTGCAGTAACCGTTTTCATGTTTAGGTTTCAATCTGTTTTCTCCTATATGGATACATTTAGTTGGAACGCTAAATCAAACACGGTTTGTGCTAGCTCTTTGAAACTTGGCACAATAATGTAGTTCCAAGTTCTGTCGCTATGGTTTGTGTCCTATTGAAGTAGCCCCAAGCAGAGACTGACGAGAATCACTTTAATTGAAAGGGGTTGCCAAGCTTCCAAAAAACTACGAGTTTCCTGAAATCTCAGCAAACATTTTTTCACCCAATCTTGATGATACTTCCATTTAATGATCAGGACACCAAGCCCACTTGGCTCACCAAATTTCGTTCTACTAGGTTAAACCGTTCCTTTGCAGTAACCGTTTTCATGTTTAGGTTTCACTCTGTTTTCTCCTATATGGATACATGTAGTTGGAACTCTAAATCAAACACGGTTTGTGCTAGCTCTTTGAAACTTGGCACAATCATGTAGTTCCATGTTGTGTCGCTATGGTTTGTGTCCTATTGAAGTAGCCACAAGCAGAGACTGACGAGAATCACTTTCATTGAAAGGGGTTGCCAAGCTTCCAAAAAACTACGAGTTTCCTGAAATCTCAGCAAACATTTTTTCACCCAATCTTGATGATACTTGCAGGTAATGATCAGTACAGCAAGCCCACTAGGCTCACCAAATTTCGTTCTTCTAGGTTAAACCGTTCCTTTGCAGTAACCGTTTTCATGTTTAGGTTTCACTCTGTTTTCTCCTATATGGATACATGTAGTTGGAACTCTAAATCAAACACGGTTTGTTCTAGTTCTTTGAAACTTGGCACAATAATGTAGTTCCAAGTTCTGTCGCTATGGTTTGTGTCCGATTGAAGTAGCCCCAAGCAGAGACTGACGAGAATCACTTTCATTGAAATTGGTTGCCAAGCTTCCAAAAACTACGAGATTCCTGAAATCTCAGCAAATATTTTTTCACCCAATCTTGATGATACTTCCATTTAATAATCAGTACACCAATCCCACTTGGCTCACCAAATTTCGTTCTTCTAGGTTAAACCGTTCCTTTGCAGTAACTGTTTTCATGTTGAGGTTTCACTCTGTTTTCTCCTATATGGATACATGTAGTTGGAACGCTAAATCAAACATGGTTTGTGCTAGCTCTGTGAAACTTGCCACAATAATGTAGTTCCAAGTTATGTCGCTATGGTTTGTGTCCTATTGAAGTAGCCCCAAGCAGAGACTGACGAGAATCACTTTCATTGAAAGGGGTTGCCAAGCTTCCAAAAAACTACGAGTTTCCTGAAATCTCAGCAAACATTTTTTCACCCAATCTTGATGATACTTGCAGGTAATGATCAGTACAGCAAGCCCACTAGGCTCACCAAATTTCGTTCTTCTAGGTTAAACCGTTCCTTTGCAGTAACCGTTTTCATGTTTAGGTTTCACTCTGTTTTCTCCTATATGGATACATGTAGTTGGAACTCTAAATCAAACACGGTTTGTGCTAGCTCTTTGAAACTTGGCACAATAATGTAGTTCCAAGTTCTGTCGCTAGGGTTTGTGTCCTATTGAAGTAGCCCCAAGCAGAGACTGACGAGAATCACTTTCATTGAAAGGGGTTGCCAAGCTTAAAAAAAACTACGAGTTTCCTGAAATCTCAGCAAACATTTTTTCACCCAATCTTGATGATACTTGCAGATAATGATCAGTACGGCAAGTCCACTTGGCTCACCAAATTTCGTTCTTCTAGGTTAAACCGTTCCTTTGCAGTAACCGTTTTCATGTTTAGGTTTCACTCTGTTTTCTCCTATATGGATACATGTAGTTGGAACTCTAAATCAAACACGGTTTGTGCTAGTTCTTTGAAACTTGGCACAATAATGTAGTTCCAAGTTCTATCGGTATGGTTTGTGTCCTATTGAAGTAGCCCCAAGCAGAGACTGACGAGAATCACTTTCATTGAAATTGGTTGCCAAGCTTCCAAAAACTACGAGATTCCTGAAATCTCAGCAAATATTTTTTCACCCAATCTTGATGATACTTCCGTTTAATAATCAGTACACCAATCCCACTTGGCTCACCAAATTTCGTTCTTCTAGGTTAAACCGTTCCTTTGCAGTAACCGTTTTCATGTTTAGGTTTCACTCTGTTTTCTCCTATATGGATACATGTAGTTGGAACGCTAAATCAAACACGGTTTGTGCTAATTCTGTGAAACTTGCCACAATAATGTAGTTCCAAGTTCTGTCGCTATGGTTTGTGTCCTATTGAAGTAGCCCCAAGCAGAGACTGACGAGAATCACTTTCATTGAAAGGGGTTGCCAAGCTTCCAAAAAACTACGAGTTTCCTGAAATCTCAGCAAACATTTTTTCACCCAATCTTGATGATACTTGCAGGTAATGATCAGTACAGCAAGCCCACTAGGCTCACCAAATTTCGTTCTTCTAGGTTAAACCGTTCCTTTGCAGTAACCGTATTCATGTTTAGGTTTCACTCTGTTTTCTCCTATATGGATACATGTAGTTGGAACTCTAAATCAAACACGGTTTGTGCTAGCTCTTTGAAACTTGACACAATAATGTAGTTCCAAGTTCTGTCGCTATGGTTTGTGTCCTATTGAAGTAGCCCCAAGCAGAGACTGACGAGAATCACTTTCATTGAAAGGGGTTGCCAAGCTTCCAAAAAACTACGAGTTTCCTGAAATCTCAGCAAACATTTTTTCACCCAATTTTGATGATACTTCCATTTAATGATCAGTACACCAATCCCACTTGGCTCACCAAATTTCGTTCTTCTAGGTTAAACTGTTCCTTTGCAGTAACCGTTTTCATGTTTAGGTTTCACTCTGTTTTCTCCTATATGGATACATGTAGTTGGAACTCTAAATCAAACACGGTTTGTGCTAGCTCTTTGA